>NC_074703.1:24624883-24677383 GCF_029448725.1 Salvelinus fontinalis | reverse complement strand
TTACCCCTTACCTTATCCCTTACCTTATCCCATACCTTATCCCATACCTTACCCCTTACCTTATCCCATACCTTATCCCATACCGTATCCCATACCTTATCCCTTACCTTATCCCTTACCTTATCCCATACCTTATCCCATATCTTACCCCTTACCTTATAGCCTACCTTATCCCATACCTTATCCCATACCTTATCCCTTACCTTATCCCTTACCTTATCCCATACCTTATCCCTTACCTTACCTCTTACCTTATCCCTTACCTTACCCCATACCTTATCCCATACCTTACCCCTTACCTTATCCTTTACCTTAATGATTCGGAATCAGTGCCTAAACTTGATGTTTTAACCAACGATATTTATACACTAGACGACTGATAGGGGGCGCTGTTGAAGCCACCGTTTCTCCATCTTGGCACTCCCCCCACTGGTGTAAAAAATGTTTTGGAATCTATAGAAATCCATTTATTAATTCTCCCCACGAATTTGGGGAGAAAAAAAGATAAATAATAATAAAATAAAAAAATGTTTGCAGCATTGAAGGTCCAGAAGAACACAGTGGCCTCCATCATTCTTAAATGGAAGAAGTTTGGAACCACCAAGACTCGTCCTAGAGCTGGCCACCCGGCCAAACTGAGCAACCGGGGAAGAAGGGCCTTGGTCAGAGAAGTGACCAATAACCCAATAGTCATTCTGATAGAGCTCCAGAGTTCCTCTGTGGAGATGGGAGAACCTTCTAGAAGGACAACCATCTCTGCAGCACTACGCCATGGTTGAGTAGCTAGACGAAAGCCACTCCTCAGTAAAAGGCACATGACAGCCCGACTTATGTAAATGTCATATTTTATACCTTTGCAAACATTTTTAATAACCTGTTTTTGCTTTATCATTATGGGGTGATTGATGAGAGAGAAAAAAACTATTTAATCAATTTTAGAATAAAAACAGAACATTACAAAATGTGGAAAATACATGTAATTTTGTCCTTGAAACATTTAATTCAAATACTGTAGAATTCCATTCATTTCATTGGAGGACTGCTCCTACTGGGAAGTGCTAATATGGCCGACCGGTGACTTCAAAGCCTCTCAATGGCCAATACGTACAGTAGCATCAGCAATCCAGGGATTATATACATAGTTGGTTTTAACCCTATCCCAAACCTTAACCCTTTGGAATGAGTGCCTAAATGTAACCCTTATCTTTGTACTTTGACGTTTGAAGAAATAGAACGATACAGGGCAGCAGGAGAAACTTAGAAATTTGACGTTTGGAGCACGTGGATGAACATCTAATTCTGCAGTGAGACTGTGAGAGCTTGTTTTTTTTCCTCTGCCTGGTAGTTCATTGATTCTACGACAGTATTACAATGGTAGCAGCTGCATTTCCTCTCTCTCCCACACATAAACACACACCTAAGTACCAGTGGCGGTCAGTGGCGTTCATGATGAGGGAGGACGATTTTTGTCCTTATTTCTATTACAGTATATTGGATGACTGTCATTCACTTTCCATTCAACCAGTTCAATGTAACATCGATCGGTTTAAGCTACTACATGATACTCTAATTTTCCGTATACCCATCATGAGGTTGCTGCAACCTAGCCTTAAGTTTACAACAGGCTTAAGTTTACAACAGGTCGAGAGAAGAATTGGAGATGACAGACAGTGTCACATTCAATACAGCCTTGCACACTCTTGCCTGCATCTAGCTTATCTAGGGTGTAATCATTAGTCCCAACAGTTGCAAACGAGAGTTTCTATTGGATACATTCAGGTATTTTTATCCCTGTTTCTTTAGCTCTCGTTTAAGAAATGTTTAAGAAATGTTTTTCAACAGAATCGGCGGAATGAATACACCCCTGATCATAGCAGCCATGTTGTATAAATTCTAGCCTCTATGCACTCTCCTCCTCTCACGTTTCACTTCGATTGTGGACTTCAATGAACAACACATCAGCTGTATGTGACCAGGTGAAAAAACCTTTCCAAGCCAAACCATATCATAACTGCTACACACAGCCTAGATCGCTGTAGCATATGCTTTCAATAATAGATTCATTCTCTGATCCTTTGATTGGGTGGACAACATGTCATTTCATTGCTGCAAGAGCTCTGATAGGTTGGAGGACGTCCTTTGGAAGTTGTCATAACTACTGTGTAAGTTTATGGAAGGGGGTGAGAACCAAGAGCCTCCTAGATTTTGTATTGAAGTCATTGTACCAAGAAAAGCTATCTGTCCTCCAGCTACACCATGGTGATCCCCTAGAGTGCTGTTGAGGCTAATGTACACCTTCATTGCAAAAAAGTGTGTTTCAATCAATTATTTGGTGACGTGAATATATTTAGTATAGTTTTTCAATGTTTTGCCATTTTTATTTTTAGGAAATTCACTGAGGAGGATGGTCCTCCCCTTCCTCATCTGAGGAGCCTCCACTGATCAACACATACACGCAAACACATCCACACGCACACAAATATCAACACACACACACACACACACAAACAATGCAACTGAGCATCCTCTCTCTCCCACACGCACAAACATCATTAGCACGACTCTAAATACTCACATTGGTTTATAAAAGGATGAAGTTTACTTCTGTGCCACACTTAGCTACAAGCCCCGGGGTGAGGAGCATGTGCCTTTGAAGTAGCTGGTGCAATTGGTGTGTGTGTGTGTGTGTTTGGCATAGGTGCCTGTGTGTTGTGCTTGTGCGTGTGTGTACAGTGAGAGGGGTGAGTGTGTGTGTCTTTGTTTTTGTGTCTGTGTGTTGTCTGCATCAAACAGAAAATCTCCTCTCTCTCGCTTCATATCTCTCTCCATCTCTCTCTCTCTCTCCCTCTCGCCCTCTCTCAGACAGTAGGGCTGTGTGTCTGGGGAGGACTGTGGAGTCTTGTCATCATTATTGAACTCTAGCCGTCTGGCTGATGTCAGCTCCTTTCTGTGATCTGAGGGGAGGCCAGAGGGAGAAGAAAGGCAAGGGGGAGAGAGCTGTGTGCTGTGGGGTGAGGAGAGAGGGAGAGGCAAGGCAAAGGGGGAGAGATCTATGTGCTGTGAGGAGAGGAGAGAGAGAGGTAGAAGAAAGAGTGTGGGGGAGAAGGGGTAGAGGTGTAGAGGAGGAGAAGAGGAGAGAGGTGGAGAGGGAGTGTGGGGGTGAGGGGAAGAAGAGGGAGAGAGGGCAAAAGGCCGGAGAGGGGGAGAAGAGAGAGGTACTCCTGACACAGGGCAGGATACTAGACACCACCCAGAGACCGAGACAGAGCAATGTTACTGCATCTATAGGTCGCCTTAATGCCAATCGGGCTTTCAATCCTCAGACCATGTTATCAATAGTTCTGATCGGTCAGATCAATCTCCCTCTGATCCCCTGGCCAAGGAGAGAAAGTGAGGGGGATATAGAGAGGATCTAGGAGGGGGATGTCAGGTGTTGAGTGGGTATTTTGGAGTCGGGTCACACCTGAACGGCTGAGGTGCCAAGATGCTGAAGGTCATCTACAAGCCTGGGTTTAAACTCTCTTCCTTTCCTCTTCATCCCTCTCTCTTTTGCCTCCCCTTCTTTGCCACCTAGGTGGACGCATCCCCCAGTGAATTGGAGGGATTTCTAGCTACAGCAGGCAAGGAGGTCACACAAGTTCCTATCACCTCTGCCTGCTTAATGTCACGAGTCTTGTCTTGGAGGCAGAACTGAGAAATTTCCGCTAGATGGGCCAGCTGCAAAGTCCAAATTGGCTATATTGTAAAAATGTATGGAAACAAAACTGTGCTTTTGGGTCTTAATTTAACGTTAGGGTTAGGCATTAGTGTTAGCAGTGTGGTTAAGGTTAGGTTTAAGGTTAGATTTGAAATCAGATGTTATGATTTTGTGGCTGTGCTAGCTAGTGACCAGTCTACAGAGCTGCCTCCAGAAAGATTAATGACAAAAAAAACGCTAACCTGCGTTTCAGACTTGCCCACAAAGCATAACCCAGCTATAGGAACAGCTGCTCTTTCTGTGACGTAGTCTGACCAGGCGAATCCAGGTGAAAGATATGATCCCCTATTGATGTCACTTGTTCAATCCACTTCAATCAGTGTAGATGAAGGGGAGGAGACCGGTTAAAGAAGAATTTTCAAGCCTCGATACAATTGAGACATGGATTGTGTGTGTCATTCAGAGGGTGAACGGGCAAGACAGACGTTTTAAGTGCCCGTGAACGGGGTGTGATAATAGGTGCCAGGCGCGTCGGTTTGAGTGTGTCAAAAAAATGCAACACTGCTGGGCTTTTCACGCTCAACAGATTACCATGTCTATCAAGAATGGTCCACCACCCAAAGGACATCCAGCCAACTTGACACAACTGTGGGAAGCGTCAGAATCAACATGGGCCAGCATCCCTGTAGAGTCAACATGGGCCAGCATCCCTGTAGAGTCAACATGGGCCAGCATCCCTGTAGAGTCAACATGGGCCAGCATCCCTGTAGAGTCAACATGGGCCAGCATCCCTGTAGAGTCAACATGGGCCAGCATCCCTGTGGAGTCAACATGGGCCAGCATCCCTGTAGAGTCAACATGGGCCAGCATCCCTGTAGAGTCAACATGGGCCAGCATCCCTGTAGAGTCAACATGGGCCAGCATCCCTGTGGAGTCAACATGGGCCAGCATCCCTGTAGAGTCAACATGGGCCAGCATCCCTGTAGAGTCAACATGGGCCAGCATCCCTGTAGAACGCTTCGACACATTGAACAGTTCATGCCCCGACGAATTGAGGCTGTTCTGAGTGCAAAGGGAAGTGCCGCTCAATATTAGGAAGGTGTTCCTAATGTTTTGTACACTCAGTGTATATGCTACACTCTTACACTCACACACAGAGGAAAGGAGAGGGGAGGAGAACACAGGTCAGTCTGGGTGAAAGAGATTACTGTCTGTCCGCTCTGCTGCTGAAAGGTCAGTAGACATGTTACAGCTGTGCTCTACTTCCTACAGTTGGCTTTAAGCTTTACAGCTGACTAAAGGTGATGATCCGGGCCAGCAGCATTACCTACGGCTTTAATATCAGATACACAGCCTTACTATCACACACACACACACACACACGCACTCACACAGACACACACACACACACACACACACACACACACACACACACACACACACACACACACACACACACACACACACACACACACATACAGACACACACGCACACACACACACATGCACACACATGCGCACACACACACACACACACACACACACACACACACACACACACACACACACACACACACACACACACACACACACACACACACACACACACACACATACAGACACACACGCACACACACACACATGCACACACATGCGCACACACACACACACGCACGCACACACACACACACACACACACACACACACACACACACACACACACACACACACACACACACACACACACACACACACACAGACACAGACACAGACACACACGCACACACACATGCACACACACGCGCACACACACACACACACATACACACACACACACGCACGCACACACACACACACACACACACACACACACACACACTATCCAGACAGAACACCCATCACTCTCAGATCCACAGATGAAATGGGATCTTGGGATGAGATGGCGCCATCCTCTCCCCCTCTTTAAGTCTCGCCTCCCTTCTCTCGCTCTTTCTCACGTCCCTCGCCCTCAACTCACCCCACCACCCCAAGACAAACCGCAGCCCTCGCCTCCAGCCTTTGCGGTGAGGCAGGACAAATTGAGAGGAACCCACCCCAATCTGAGAGAGACCATTATCGACCATCAACCCCCCCCTACACACACTTGGAAATATAAACATAACATCAATATAACAACACATTACCACCACTGGAAAATACGAGCCTGGTAATAAAAAACATAATTTGTCTCTATTAAAATCTCTGCATGTCTCTCTCCCAAAGCAGAGCAGAGAGGAGCGAGAGGTGGTTGTGTGCCATTTGAATGGAGATGGAGGCACTGCCTATTGTCCCTGATAACATCACTGTGATTACTGCAAACATGCTGCTGAATAGCATCGTACAGAACCAGCCCAGTGAATCCATTATGGGCGTCGCTAAGAGCGCTACGCTACGTTCACCTGCCACCCGCTGCCATTGTCTGTTATGCTAATGTGGCGCTAGCGAGATTGATGGGGTGTTAACACTGTATGGACTATTCAAATATTGATATTTCAGTTGTGCATGGGCTCTTTCTCCATTGTGGGGGGAGACGGAGGGAGAGGGGAGGGGAGGTCAATAGAATCATTCACTGTGCCATTTTGAATCTTAACCTCAAATGACTTTATCTGACGCTGGATGGAGGACATTTGTTGAAACACCTTGGAGTGGAAACATTACTATTGACTTATTTAAACTGTCGAGGTTGAGAGATAAGAGGGGAGGAGGGGGCAGAAAAGAGTGGGAGGAGTGAAATAGCTCTTCTAATCTATACTGTCGACAAATGCTGAGTATGGAAGCATGAATGATAATGTACCTGACAGGATTCTAATTCTAATGAATGGATTGAGAAAGAGAAAGGCCCTGTGTATCAATATTGTACTGAGCGTCTCTCTCTTTCTCTGTCCCTCTCTCCCCGTCTGCCCTTGACCCCCGCTGTAAACTGAAAGGCAGCATCCCGCTGTTCCAGCAACTCCCCTGATCTTCCCTCCTTCCCTCACTTCCTCTTTTTCTCCCATCCATTTCTCCAAAGATATGCTGTATACGCCAGCCCAGCTCTATCAGTGATTCTCTCTCTCTCTCTCTCTCTCTCTCTCTCTCTCTCTCTCTCTCTCTCTCTCTCTCTCTCTCTCTCTCTCTCTCTCTCTCTCTCTCTCTCTCTCTCTCTCTCTCTCTCTCTCTCTCTCTCTCTGCTAGCCTCCCTGGTGGGTATCAGTTACTGTGTGTCTCGTCACTTTTTCTCTCTCAGTAACACTTGCCAGTATTTTTATAATCCACTCCCCTCTGTCTATGTGCCTCTCTGTCTCTCTCTCACACACACTTTCTGTCTATGTGTGTGTACCTCCCTCTGTGCCAGGTGCTCTCCAGTGTACATTACCCTCCATTCAATTGTCATCTAACAAGCTTGGCACACACACACGATGGGATGTGTGTTTGCCTGATGATTCTTGAATAGAGGCATCTCTGTTTGGCAAAACGAGAGAGGGAGAAAAAGAGAGGGATGATGGAGAGAAAGCATGGAACATGGTAGAGATAAATTACCTCTGAGAGTATTGGCATTTGTTTTTTTAATAAGGTCACAGTCGGAGGCAGTGAGAGGAGAGAGAGAGAGGAGGGAGTAGTATAATACCCTGAGAGAAGAGAGAGAGGAGGTAGTAGTATAATACCCTGAGAGGAGAGAGAGGAGGTAGTAATATAATACCCTGAGAGGAGAGAGAGAGGAGGTAGTAGTATAATACCCTGAGAGTAGAGAGAGAGAGGAGGGAGTAGTATAATACCCTGAGAGAAGAGAGAGAGGAGGTAGTAGTATAATACCCTGAGAGGAGAGAGAGGAGGTAGTAATATAATACCCTGAGAGGAGAGAGAGAGGAGGTAGTAGTATAATACCATGAGAGGAGAGAGAGAGAGGAGGGAGTAGTATAATACCCTGAGAAAAGAGAGAGGAGGTAGTAATATAATACCCTGAGAGTAGAGAGAGAGGAGGGAGTAGTATAATACCCTGAGAGTAGAGAGAGAGGAGGGAGTAGTATAATACCCTGAGAGGAGAGAGAGAGAGGAGGGAGTAGTATAATACCCTGAGAGGAGAGAGAGAGAGAGGAGGTAGTAGTATAATACCCTGAGAGTAGAGAGAGAGGAGGGAGTAGTATAATACCCTGAGAGTAGAGAGAGAGAGAGAGGAGGGAGTAGTATAATACCCTGAGAGGAGAGAGAGAGAGAGGAGGGAGTAGAATAATACCCTGAGAGTAGAGAGAGTAGGGAGTAGTATAATACCCTGAGAGGAGAGAGAGAGAGAGGAGGGAGTAGTATAATACCCTGAGAGTAGAGAGAGTAGGGAGTAGTATAATACCCTGAGAGAAGAGAGAGAGGAGGGAGTAGTATAATACCCTGAGAGGAGAGAGAGAGGATGTAGTGGTATAATACCCTGAGAGGAGAGAGAGAGGATGTAGTGGTATAATACCCTGAGAGGAGAGAGAGAGAGGAGGGAGTAGAATAATACCCTGAGAGTAGAGAGAGGGGAGGTAGTAGTATAATACCCTGAGAGGAGAGAGAGAGAGGAGGTAGTAGTATAATACCCTGAGAGGAGAGAGAGAGAGGAGGGAGTAGAATAATACCCTGAGAGAAGAGAGAGAGGAGGGAATAGTATAATACCCTGAGAGAAGAGAGAGAGGATGTAGTAGTATAATACCCTGAGAGGAGAGAGATAGAGAGGAGGTAGTAGTATAATACCCTGAGAGGAGAGAGAGAGGAGGTAGTAGTATAATACCCTGAGAGAAGAGAGAGAGAGGAGGGAGTAGTATAATACCCTGAGAGTAGAGAGAGAGGAGAGAGTAGTATAATACCCTGAGAGGAGAGAGATAGAGAGGAGGTAGTAGTATAATACCCTGAGAGGAGAGAGAGAGGAGGGAATAGTATAATACCCTGAGAGAAGAGAGAGAGGATGTAGTAGTATAATACCCTGAGAGGAGAGAGATAGAGAGGAGGTAGTAGTATAATACCCTGAGAGGAGAGAGAGAGGAGGTAGTAGTATAATACCCTGAGAGGAGAGAGAGAGAGGAGGGAGTAGTATAATACCCTGAGAGTAGAGAGAGAGGAGAGAGTAGTATAATAACCTGAGAGGAGAGAGATAGAGAGGAGGTAGTAGTATAATACCCTGAGAGGAGAGAGAGAGGAGGGAATAGTATAATACCCTGAGAGGAGAGCGAGAGGAGGGAGTAGTATAGTACCCTGAGAGGAGACAGAGAGGAGGGAATAGTATAATACCCTGAGAGGAGAGAGAGAGGAGGGAGTAGTATAATACCCTGAGAGGAGAGAGAGAGGAGGGAGTAGTATAATACCCTGAGAGTAGAGAGAGAGGAGGTAGTAGTATAATACCCTGAGAGGAGAGAGAGAGGAGGGAATAGTATAATACCCTGAGAGGAGAGCGAGAGGAGGGAGTAGAATAGTACCCTGAGAGGAGACAGAGAGGAGGGAATAGTATAATACCCTGAGAGGAGAGAGAGAGGAGGGAGTAGTATAATACCCTGAGAGGAGAGAGAGAGGAGGGAGTAGTATAATACCCTGAGAGTAGAGAGAGAGAGAGAGGAGGGAGTAGTATAATACCCTGAGAGGAGAGAGAGAGAGAGGAGGGAGTAGAATAATACCCTGAGAGTAGAGAGAGTAGGGAATAGTATAATACCCTGAGAGGAGAGAGAGAGAGAGGAGGGAGTAGTATAATACCCTGAGAGTAGAGAGAGAGGAGGGAGTAGTATAATACCCTGAGAGTAGAGAGAGAGGAGGTAGTAGTATAATACCCTGAGAGGAGAGAGAGAGGAGGGAATAGTATAATACCCTGAGAGGAGAGCGAGAGGAGGGAGTAGTATAGTACCCTGAGAGGAGACAGAGAGGAGGGAATAGTATAATACCCTGAGAGGAGAGAGATAGGAGGGAGTAGTATAATACCCTGAGAGGAGAGAGAGAGGAGGGAGTAGTATAATACCCTGAGAGTAGAGAGAGAGAGAGAGGAGGGAGTAGTATAATACCCTGAGAGGAGAGAGAGAGAGAGGAGGGAGTAGAATAATACCCTGAGAGTAGAGAGAGTAGGGAATAGTATAATACCCTGAGAGGAGAGAGAGAGAGAGGAGGGAGTAGTATAATACCCTGAGAGTAGAGAGAGTAGGGAGTAGTATAATACCCTGAGAGAAGAGAGAGAGGAGGGAGTAGTATAATACCCTGAGAGTAGAGAGAGAGGAGGGAGTAGTATAATACCCTGAGAGAAGAGAGAGAGGATGTAGTGGTATAATACCCTGAGAGGAGAGAGAGAGAGGAGGGAGTAGTATAATACCCTGAGAGTAGAGAGAGAGGAGAGAATAGTATAATACCCTGAGAGGAGAGAGATAGAGAGGAGGTAGTAGTATAATACCCTGAGAGGAGAGAGAGAGGAGGGAATAGTATAATACCCTGAGAGGAGAGCGAGAGGAGGGAGTAGTATAGTACCCTGAGAGGAGACAGAGAGGAGGGAATAGTATAATACCCTGAGAGGAGAGAGAGAGGAGGGAGTAGTATAATACCCTGAGAGGAGAGAGAGAGGAGGGAGTAGTATAATACCCTGAGAGTAGAGAGAGAGGAGGTAGTAGTATAATACCCTGAGAGTAGAGAGAGTAGGGAGTAGTATAATACCCTGAGAGGAGAGAGAGAGGATGTAGTGGTATAATACCCTGAGAGGAGAGAGAGAGGATGTAGTGGTATAATACCCTGAGAGGAGAGAGAGAGAGGAGGGAATAGTATAATACCCTGAGAGGAGAGAGAGAGGAGGGAGTAGTATAATACCCTGAGAGGAGAGAGAGAGGAGGGAGTAGTATAATACCCTGAGAGTAGAGAGAGAGGAGGTAGTAGTATAATACCCTGAGAGGAGAGAGAGAGGAGGGAATAGTATAATACCCTGAGAGGAGAGCGAGAGGAGGGAGTAGTATAGTACCCTGAGAGGAGACAGAGAGGAGGGAATAGTATAATACCCTGAGAGGAGAGAGATAGGAGGGAGTAGTATAATACCCTGAGAGGAGAGAGAGAGGAGGGAGTAGTATAATACCCTGAGAGTAGAGAGAGAGAGAGAGGAGGGAGTAGTATAATACCCTGAGAGGAGAGAGAGAGAGAGGAGGGAGTAGAATAATACCCTGAGAGTAGAGAGAGTAGGGAATAGTATAATACCCTGAGAGGAGAGAGAGTAGGGAGTAGTATAATACCCTGAGAGGAGAGAGAGAGAGAGGAGGGAGTAGAATAATACCCTGAGAGTAGAGAGAGGAGGGAGTAGTATAATACCCTGAGAGTAGAGAGAGTAGGGAGTAGTATAATACCCTGAGAGAAGAGAGAGAGGAGGGAGTAGTATAATACCCTGAGAGGAGAGAGAGAGGATGTAGTGGTATAATACCCTGAGAGGAGAGAGAGAGGATGTAGTAGTATAATACCCTGAGAGGAGAGAGAGAGGAGGGAATAGTATAATACCCTGAGAGGAGAGCGAGAGGAGGGAGTAGTATAGTACCCTGAGAGGAGACAGAGAGGAGGGAATAGTATAATACCCTGAGAGGAGAGAGAGAGGAGGGAGTAGTATAATACCCTGAGAGGAGAGAGAGAGGAGGGAGTAGTATAATACCCTGAGAGTAGAGAGAGAGGAGGTAGTAGTATAATACCCTGAGAGGAGAGAGAGAGGAGGGAATAGTATAATACCCTGAGAGGAGAGCGAGAGGAGGGAGTAGTATAGTACCCTGAGAGGAGACAGAGAGGAGGGAATAGTATAATACCCTGAGAGGAGAGAGAGAGGAGGGAGTAGTATAATACCCTGAGAGGAGAGAGAGAGGAGGGAGTAGTATAATACCCTGAGAGTAGAGAGAGAGAGAGAGGAGGGAGTAGTATAATACCCTGAGAGGAGAGAGAGAGAGAGGAGGGAGTAGAATAATACCCTGAGAGTAGAGAGAGTAGGGAATAGTATAATACCCTGAGAGGAGAGAGAGAGAGAGGAGGGAGTAGTATAATACCCTGAGAGTAGAGAGAGTAGGGAGTAGTATAATACCCTGAGAGAAGAGAGAGAGGAGGTAGTAGTATAATACCCTGAGAGGAGAGAGAGAGGAGGGAATAGTATAATACCCTGAGAGGAGAGCGAGAGGAGGGAGTAGTATAGTACCCTGAGAGGAGACAGAGAGGAGGGAATAGTATAATACCCTGAGAGGAGAGAGAGAGGAGGGAGTAGTATAATACCCTGAGAGGAGAGAGAGAGGAGGGAGTAGTATAATACCCTGAGAGTAGAGAGAGAGAGAGAGGAGGGAGTAGTATAATACCCTGAGAGGAGAGAGAGAGAGAGGAGGGAGTAGAATAATACCCTGAGAGTAGAGAGAGTAGGGAATAGTATAATACCCTGAGAGGAGAGAGAGAGAGAGGAGGGAGTAGTATAATACCCTGAGAGTAGAGAGAGTAGGGAGTAGTATAATACCCTGAGAGAAGAGAGAGAGGAGGGAGTAGTATAATACCCTGAGAGGAGAGAGAGAGGATGTAGTGGTATAATACCCTGAGAGGAGAGAGAGAGGATGTAGTGGTATAATACCCTGAGAGGAGAGAGAGAGGAGGGAGTAGTATAATACCCTGAGAGTAGAGAGATAGAGAGGAGGTAGTAGTATAATACCCTGAGAGTAGAGAGAGTAGGGAGTAGTATAATACCCTGAGAGAAGAGAGAGAGGAGGTAGTAATATAATACCCTGAGAGGAGAGAGAGAGAGGAGGGAGTAGAATAATACCCTGAGAGTAGAGAGAGGGGAGGTAGTAGTATAATACCCTGAGAGGAGAGAGAGAGAGGAGGTAGTAGTATAATACCCTGAGAGGAGAGAGAGAGAGGAGGGAGTAGAATAATACCCTGAGAGAAGAGAGAGAGGAGGGAGTAGTATAATACCCTGAGAGAAGAGAGAGAGGATGTAGTGGTATAATACCCTGAGAGGAGAGAGAGAGAGGAGGGAGTAGTATAATACCCTGAGAGTAGAGAGAGAGGAGAGAGTAGTATAATACCCTGAGAGGAGAGAGAATGAGAGGAGGTAGTAGTATAATACCCTGAGAGGAGAGAGAGAGGAGGGAATAGTATAATACCCTGAGAGGAGAGCGAGAGGAGGGAGTAGTATAGTACCCTGAGAGGAGACAGAGAGGAGGGAATAGTATAATACCCTGAGAGGAGAGAGAGAGGAGGGAGTAGTATAATACCCTGAGAGGAGAGAGAGAGGAGGGAGTAGTATAATACCCTGAGAGTAGAGAGAGAGGAGGGAGTAGTATAATACCCTGAGAGGAGAGAGAGAGGGCGGAATAGTATAATACCCTGAGAGGAGAGCGAGAGGAGGGAGTAGTATAGTACCCTGAGAGGAGACAGAGAGGAGGGAATAGTATAATACCCTGAGAGGAGAGAGAGAGGAGGGAGTAGTATAATACCCTGAGAGGAGAGAGAGAGGAGGGAGTAGTATAATACCCTGAGAGTAGAGAGAGAGAGAGAGGAGGGAGTAAAATAATACCCTGAGAGTAGAGAGAGTAGGGAGTAGTATAATACCCTGAGAGGAGAGAGAGAGAGAGGAGGGAGTATTATAATACCCTGAGAGTAGAGAGAGTAGGGAGTAGTATAATACCCTGAGAGAAGAGAGAGAGGAGGGAGTAGTAGAATACCCTGAGAGGAGAGAGAGAGGATGTAGTGGTATAATACCCTGAGAGGAGAGAGAGAGGATGTAGTGGTATAATACCCTGAGAGGAGAGAGAGAGAGGAGGGAGTAGAATAATACCCTGAGAGTAGAGAGAGGGGAGGTAGTAGTATAATACCCTGAGAGGAGAGAGAGAGAGGAGGTAGTAGTATAATACCCTGAGAGGAGAGAGAGAGAGGAGGGAGTAGAATAATACCCTGAGAGAAGAGAGAGAGGAGGGAGTAGTAAAATACTCTGAGAGTAGAGAGAGAGAGGAGGGAGTAGTATAATACCCTGAGAGAAGAGAGAGAGGATGTAGTGGTATAATACCCTGAGAGGAGAGAGAGAGAGGAGGGAGTAGTATAATACCCTGAGAGTAGAGAGAGAGGAGAGAGTAGTATAATACCCTGAGAGGAGAGAGATAGAGAGGAGGTAGTAGTATAATACCCTGAGAGGAGAGAGAGAGGAGGGAATAGTATAATACCCTGAGAGGAGAGCGAGAGGAGGGAGTAGTATAATACCCTGAGAGGAGAGAGAGAGGAGGGAATAGTATAATACCATGAGAGGAGAGCGAGAGGAGGGAGTAGTATAATACCCTGAGAGGAGAGAGAGAGGAGGGAGTAGTATAGTACCCTGAGAGGAGACAGAGAGGAGCGAATAGTATAATATACCTCTCTATCCCGGTGCTGTCCCTTGTCCCGGTGCTGCCCCTTGTCTCGATGTTACCCAAAAAATGAAGTGGGTGAAATAGGAGGGTGGTCAGTCGTAGGGGGAAACGTAAGCTGGGATTGACTATGGTGGGGTGGGGACCTCGCCCAGAGCCTGAGCCACCACCGTGGTCAGATGCCCACCCAGACCCTCCCCTAAACTTTGTGCTGGTGCGCCCGGAGTTCGCACCTTAAGGGCGGGGGGGGGGGGGGTTATGTCACGTTCCTGACCTGTTTTCTGTTAGTTTTGTATGTGTTAGTTGGTCAGGACGTGAGTTTGGGTTGGCAGTCTTTGTTTTCTGTTTCTATGTTGGTTTAAAGGGCGACCTGATATGGATCTCAATTAGAGGCAGGTGGTTTTCATTTCCTCTGATTGAGAGTCATATTAAGGTAGGTGTTTTCACACTCTTTGTTGTGGGTGGTTGTCTCCTGTGTCTGTGTATGTCGTTGCGCCACACGGGACTGTTTTCGGTTTGTTTATATGTTCGTTCTTTTATGTAGTCAGTTTCCCTGTTCTTCGTGTTTCATGTGAGTTCGTCATTCAGGTCTGTCTACATCGTTATTAGTTTTGTTAATTTATCAAGTATATTTCGTTTCGTCTTCGTCTTGTTCAATAAATCATGATGTCATATCACAACGCTGCGTTTTGGTCAAATCCCTGCTCCTCCTCTTCGGATGAAGAGGAGGAGGAAAGCCGTTACAGGAGGGAGTAGTGTAACACCCTGAGAGTAGAGAGAGAGAGAGGAGGTAGTAGTATAATACCCTGAGAGTAGAGAGAGAGGAGGGAGTAGTATAATACCCTGAGAGTAGAGAGAGAGGAGGGAGTAGTATAATACCCTGAGAGGAGAGAGAGAGAGAGGCGGGAGTAGTGTAATACCCTGAGAGGAGAGAGAGAGAGAGGAGGGAGTAGTGTAATACCCTGAGAGTAGAGAGAGAGGAGGGAGTAGAATAATACCCTGAGAGGAGAGAGAGAGAGGAGGGAGTAGTATAATACCCTGAGAGGAGAGAGAGAGGAGGGAGTAGTATAATACCCTGAGAGTAGAGAGAGAGGAGGGAGTAGTAAAATACCCTGAGAGTAGAGAGAGAGAGAGGAGGTAGTAGTATAATACCCTGAGAGGAGAGAGAGAGAGGAGGGAGTAGTATAATACCATGAGAGGAGAGAGAGAGGAGGGAATAGTATAATACCCTGAGAGGAGAGAGAGAGAGAGGAGGGAGTAGTATAATACCCTGAGAGGAGAGAGAGAGAGGAGGGAGTAGTATAATACCCTGAGAGTAGAGAGAGAGAGAAGGGAGTAGTATAATAAAATGAGAGGAGAGAGAGAGGAGGGAATAGTATAATACCCTGAGAGGAGAGAGAGAGAGAGGAGGGAGTAGTATAATACCCTGAGAGGAGAGAGAGAGAGAGGAGGGAGTAGTATAATACCCTGAGAGTAGAGAGAGAGAGGAGGTTTAAGTATAATACCCTGAGAGGAGAGAGAGAGGAGGGAGTAGTATAATACCCTGAGAGGAGAGAGAGGAGGGAGAAGGATAATACCATGAGAGGAGAGAGAGAGGAGGGAGGGAGTAGTATAATACCCTGAGAGTAGAGAGCGAGGAGGGAGTATTATAATACCCTGAGAGTAGAGAGAGGAGGGAGTAGTATAATACCCTGAGAGGAGAGAGAGAGAGAGGAGGGAGTAGTATAATACCCTGAGAGTAGAGAGAGAGGAGGGAGTAGTATAATACCCTGAGAGGAGAGAGAGAGGAGGGAGAAGGATAATACCATGAGAGGAGAGAGAGGAGGGAGTAGTATAATACCCTGAGAGTAGAGAGAGAGGAGGGAGTAGTATAATACCCTGAGAGTAGAGAGCGAGGAGGGAGTATTATAATACCCTGAGAGTAGAGAGAGGAGGTAGTAGTAAAATACCCTGAGAGGAGAGAGAGAGAGAGGAGGGAGTAGTATAATACCCTGAGAGTAGAGAGAGAGGAGGTAGTAGTATAATACCCTGAGAGTAGAGAGAGAGAGGAGGGAGTAGTATAATACCCTGAGAGGAGAGAGAGAGAGGAGGTAGTAGTATAATACCCTGAGAGTAGAGAGAGAGGAGGTAGTAGTATAATACCCTGAGAGTAGAGAGAGAGGAGGGAGTGTATAATACCCTGAGAGTAGAGAGAGAGAGGAGGGAGTAGTATAATACCAGGAGAGGAGAGAGAGAGGGGAGGGCGTAGTATAATACCATGAGAGTAGAGAGAGAGAGAGGTTGTATTAGTACAATTCCCTGAGAGTAGAGATCGAGGACAGAATATTATAATACCCTGAGAGGAGAGATAGAGGAGGGAGTATTATAATACCCTGAGAGTAGAGAGCGAGGAGGGAGTAGTATAAAACCCTGAGAGGAGAGAGAGATGAGGGAGTACTATAATACCCTGAGAGGAGGGAGTAGTATAATACCCTGAGAGGAGGGAGTAGTATAATACTCTGAGAGTAAAGAGAGAGAGGATGTATTGGTATAATACCCTGAGAGTAGAGAGAGAGGAGGTAGTAGTATAATACCCTGAGATGAAAGAGATAGAGAGGAGTAGTAGTATAATACCCTGAGAGGAGAGAGAGAGGAGGGAGTAGTATAATACCCTGAGAGGAGAGAGAGAGGAGGGAGTAGTATAATACCCTGAGAGGAGAGAGAGAGAGAGGAGGTAGTAGTATAATACCATGAGAGGAGAGAAAGAGAGAGGAGGGAGTAGTATAATACCCTGAAAGTAGAGAGAGAGAGAGAGAGAGAGGAGGGAGTAGTATAATACCCTGAGAGTAGAGAGAGAGAGAGGAGGGAGTAGTATAATAACCTGAGAGTATAGAGAGGGGAGGGAGAAGGATAATACCCTGAGAGTAGAGAGAGAGGAGGGAGTAGTATAATACCCTGAGAGGAGAGAGAGAGAGGAGGGAGTAGTATAATACCCTGAGAGGAGAGAGAGAGGAGGTAGTAGTATAATACCCTGAGAGTAGAGAGAGAGAGAGGAGGGAGTAGTATAATACCATGAGAGGAGAGAGAGAGAAGAGGGAGTAGTATAATTCCCTGAGAGTAGAGAGAGAGAGAGGAGGTATTAGTATAATTCCCTGAGAGTAGAGAGAGAGAGAGGAGGGAGTAGTATAATACCCTGAGAGTAGAGAGAGAGGAGGTAGTAGTTTAATACCCTGAGAGGAGAAAGAGAGGAGGGAGTAGTATAATACCCTGAGAGTAGAGAGAGAAAGAGGAGGTAGTAGTATAATACTCTGAGAGGAAAGAGAGAGGAGGGAGTAGTATAATACCCTGAGAGTAGAGAGCGAGGAGGGAGTATTGTAATACCCTGAGAGTAGAGAGAGGAGGTAGTAGTAAAATACCCTGAGAGGATAGAGAGAGGAGGGAGTAGTATAATACCCTGAGAGTAGAGAGAGAGGAGGGAGTAGTATAATACCCTGAGAGTAGAGAGCGAGGAGGGAGTAGTAAAATACCCTGAGAGGAGAGAGAGAGAGAGGAGGGAGTAGTATAATACCCTGAGAGGAGAGAGAGAGAGGAGGGAGTAGTATAATACCCTGAGAGGAGAAAGAGAGAGGAGGGAGTAGTATAATAACCTGAGATGAGGGAGTAGTATAATACCCTGAGAGTAGAGAGAGAGGAGGTAGTAGTATAATACCCTGAGAGGAGAGAGAGAGAGGAGGGAGTAGTATAATATCATGAGAGGAGAGAGTGAGTGAGGAGGTATTAGTATAATTCCCTGAGAGTAGAGAGAGAGAGAGGAGGGAGTAGTATAATACCCTGAGATTAGAGAGAGATAGGAGAGAGTAGTATAATACCCTGAGAGTATAGAGAGAGAGGAGGTAGTAGTAAAATACCCTGAGAGGAGGGAGTAGTATAATACACTGAGAGTAGAGAGAGAGGAGGTAGTAGTATAATACCCTGAGAGAGAGAGGAGGGAGTAGTATAATACCCTGAGAGTAGCGAGAGAGGAGGTAGTAGTATAATTCCCTGAGAGTAGAGAGAGAGAGAGGAGGGAGTATTATAATACCATGAGAGGAGAGAGAGAGAGGAGGGAGTAGTATAATAACCTGAGAGGAGAGAGAGAGGAGGGAGAAGGATAATACCCTGAGAGGAGAGACAGACAAGGGAGGGAGTAGTATAATACCCTGAGAGTAGAGAGCGAGGAGGGAGTATTATAATACCCTGAGAGTAGAGAGAGGAGGGAGTAGTATAATACCCTGAGAAGAGAGAGAGAGGAGGGAGTACTATAATACCCTGAGAGGAGGGAGTAGTATAATACCCTGAGAGGAGAGAGAGAGGAGGTAGTAGTATAATACCCTGAGAGGAGAGAGAGAGAGGAGGGAGTAGTATAATATCATGAGAGGAGAGAGAGAGAGAGGAGGTATTAGTATAATTCCCTGAGAGGAGAGAGAGGAGGGAGTAGTATAATACCATGAGAGGAGAGAGAGATAGGAGGGAGTAGTATAATACCCTGAGAGTAGAGAGAGAGAGAGAGGAGGTAGTAGTATAATACCCTGAGAGGAGAGAGATAGAGAGGAGGTAGTAGTAAAATACCCTGAGAGGAGGGAGAGAGAGGAGGGAGTAGTATATTACCCTGAGAGGAGAGAGAGAGGAGGGAGTAGTATAATACCCTGAGAGAGAGAGGAGGGAGTAGTATAATACCCTGAGAGTAGCGAGAGAGGAGGTAGTAGTATAATACCCTGAGAGTAAAGAGAGAGAGGAGGGAGTAGTGTAATACCCTGAGAGGAGAGAGATAGAGAGGAGGTAGTAGTATAATACCCTGAGAGGAGAGAGAGAGGAGTATAATACCCTGAGAGGAGAGAAAGAGAGAGGAGGGAGTACTTTAATACCCTGTGAGTAGAGAGAGAGAGGAGGGAGTAGTATAATACCCTGAGAGTAGAGAGAGAGGAGGGAGTAGTATAATATCCTGAGAGTAGAGAGAGAGAGGAGGGAGTAGTATAATACCCTGAGAGGAGAGAGAGAGGAGGTAGTAGTAAAATACCCTGAGAGGAGGGAGTAGTATAATACCCTGAGAGTAGAGAGAGAGGAGGTAGTAGTATAATACCCTGAGAGAGAGAGGAGGGAGTAGTATAATACCCTGAGAGTAGCGAGAGAGGAGGTAGTAGTATAAAATCCTGAGAGTAGAGAGAGAGAGGAGGGAGTAGTATAATACCCTGAGAGGAGAGAGAGAGAGGAGGTAGTAGTATAATACCCTGAGAGGAGAAAGAGAGGAGGTAGTAGTATAATACCCTGAGAGTAGAGAGAGAGAGGAGGGAGTAGTATAATACCCTGAGAGTAGAGAGAGAGAGAGGAGGTAGTAGTATAATACCCTGAGAGGAGAAAGAGAGGAGGTAGTAGTATAATACCCTGAGAGTAGAGAGAGAGGAGGTAGTAGTATAATACCCTGAGAGTAGAGAGAGAGGAGGGAGTAGTAAAATACCCTGAGAGTAGAGAGAGAGAGAGGAGGTAGTAGTATAATACCCTGAGAGGAGAGAGAGAGAGGAGGGAGTAGTATAATACCATGAGAGGAGAGAGAGAGGAGGGAATAGTATAATACCCTGAGAGGAGAGAGAGAGAGAGGAGGGAGTAGTATAATACCCTGAGAGGAGAGAGAGAGAGGAGGGAGTAGTATAATACCCTGAGAGTAGAGAGAGAGAGGAGGGAGAAGTATAATAAAATGAGAGGAGAGAGAGAGGAGGGAATAGTATAATACCCTGAGAGGAGAGAGAGAGAGAGGAGGGAGTAGTATAATACCCTGAGAGGAGAGAGAGAGAGAGGAGGGAGTAGTATAATACCCTGAGAGTAGAGAGAGAGAGGAGGTTTAAGTATAATACCCTGAGAGGAGAGAGAGAGGAGGGAGTAGTATAATACCCTGAGAGGAGAGAGAGAGGAGGGAGAAGGATAATACCATGAGAGGAGAGAGAGAGGAGGGAGGGAGTAGTATAATACCCTGAGAGTAGAGAGCGAGGAGGGAGTATTATAATACCCTGAGAGTAGAGAGAGGAGGGAGTAGTATAATACCCTGAGAGGAGAGAGAGAGAGAGGAGGGAGTAGTATAATACCCTGAGAGGAGAGAGAGAGAGAGGAGGGAGTAGTATAATACCCTGAGAGTAGAGAGAGAGGAGGGAGTAGTAAGTATAATACCCTGAGAGGAGAGAGAGAGGAGGGAGAAGGATAATACCATGAGAGGAGAGAGAGGAGGGAGTAGTATAATACCCTGAGAGGAGAGAGAGAGAGGAGGGAGTATTATAATACCCTGAGAGTAGAGAGAGGAGGGAGTAGTATAATACCCTGAGAGGAGAGAGCGAGGAGGGAGTATTATAATACCCTGAGAGTAGAGAGAGGAGGGAGTAGTATAATACCCTGAGAGTAGAGAGCGAGGAGGGAGTATTATAATACCCTGAGAGTAGAGAGCGAGGAGAAAGTACTATAATACCCTGAGATGAGGGAGTAGTATAATACCCTGAGAGGAGAGAGAGAGGAGGTAGTAGTATAATACCCTGAGAGAGAGAGGAGGGAGTAGTATAATACCCTGAGAGTAGCGAGAGAGGAGGTAGTAGTATAATATCCTGAGAGTAGAGAGAGAAAGTAGGGAGTAGTATAATACCCTGAGAGTAGAGAGAGAGAGGAGGGAGTAGTATAATACCCTGAGAGGAGAGAGGAGGGAGTAGTGTAATACCCTGAAAGGAGAGAGAGAGAGGAGGTAGTAGTATAATACCCTGAGAGTAGAGAGCGAGGAGGGAGTAGTATAATACCCTGAGAGTAGAGAGAGAGAGAGGAGGGAGTATGATAATACCCTGAGAGGAGAGAGAGAGGAGTAGTAGTATAATACCATGAGAGGAGAGAGAGAGGAGGGAATAGTATAATACCCTGAGAGGAGAGAGAGGAGGGAGTAGTATAATACCCTGAGAGGAGAGAGAGAGAGAGGAGGGAGTAGTATAATACCCTGAGAGTAGAGAGAGAGGAGGGAGTAGTATAATACCCTGAGAGGAGAGAGAGAGGAGGGAGTAGTATAATACCATGAGAGGAGAGAGAGAGGAGGGAGTAGTATAATTTTGAGAGTAGAGAGAGGAGGTAGTAGTAAAATACCCTGAGAGGAGAGAGAGAGGAGGGAGTAGTATAATACCATTAGAGGAGAGAGAGAGGAGGGAGAAGGATAATACCATGAGAGGAGAGAGAGAGGAGGGAGTAGTATAATACCATGAGAGGAGAGAGAGAGAGGAGGTAGTAGTAAAATACCCTGAGAGGAGGGAGTAGTATAATACCCTGAGAGTAGAGAGAGAGGAGGTAGTAGTATAATACCCTGAGAGAGAGAGGAGGGAGTAGTATAATACCCTGAGAGTAGCGAGAGAGGAGGTAGTAGTATAAAATCCTGAGAGTAGAGAGAGAGAGGAGGGAGTAGTATAATACCCTGAGAGGAGAGAGAGAGAGGAGGTAGTAGTATAATACCCTGAGAGGAGAAAGAGAGGAGGTAGTAGTATAATACCCTGAGAGTAGAGAGAGAGAGGAGGGAGTAGTATAATACCCTGAGAGTAGAGAGAGAGAGAGGAGGTAGTAGTATAATACCCTGAGAGGAGAAAGAGAGGAGGTAGTAGTATAATACCCTGAGAGTAGAGAGAGAGGAGGTAGTAGTATAATACCCTGAGAGTAGAGAGAGAGGAGGGAGTAGTAAAATACCCTGAGAGTAGAGAGAGAGAGAGGAGGTAGTAGTATAATACCCTGAGAGGAGAGAGAGAGAGGAGGGAGTAGTATAATACCATGAGAGGAGAGAGAGAGGAGGGAATAGTATAATACCCTGAGAGGAGAGAGAGAGAGAGGAGGGAGTAGTATAATACCCTGAGAGGAGAGAGAGAGAGGAGGGAGTAGTATAATACCCTGAGAGTAGAGAGAGAGAGGAGGGAGATGTATAATAAAATGAGAGGAGAGAGAGAGGAGGGAATAGTATAATACCCTGAGAGGAGAGAGAGAGAGAGGAGGGAGTAGTATAATACCCTGAGAGGAGAGAGAGAGAGAGGAGGGAGTAGTATAATACCCTGAGAGTAGAGAGAGAGAGGAGGTTTAAGTATAATACCCTGAGAGGAGAGAGAGAGGAGGGAGTAGTATAATACCCTGAGAGGAGAGAGAGAGGAGGGAGAAGGATAATACCATGAGAGGAGAGAGAGAGGAGGGAGGGAGTAGTATAATACCCTGAGAGTAGAGAGCGAGGAGGGAGTATTATAATACCCTGAGAGTAGAGAGAGGAGGGAGTAGTATAATACCCTGAGAGGAGAGAGAGAGAGAGGAGGGAGTAGTATAATACCCTGAGAGGAGAGAGAGAGAGAGGAGGGAGTAGTATAATACCCTGAGAGTAGAGAGAGAGGAGGGAGTAGTAAGTATAATACCCTGAGAGGAGAGAGAGAGGAGGGAGAAGGATAATACCATGAGAGGAGAGAGAGGAGGGAGTAGTATAATACCCTGAGAGGAGAGAGAGAGAGGAGGGAGTATTATAATACCCTGAGAGTAGAGAGAGGAGGGAGTAGTATAATACCCTGAGAGGAGAGAGCGAGGAGGGAGTATTATAATACCCTGAGAGTAGAGAGAGGAGGGAGTAGTATAATACCCTGAGAGTAGAGAGCGAGGAGGGAGTATTATAATACCCTGAGAGTAGAGAGCGAGGAGAAAGTACTATAATACCCTGAGATGAGGGAGTAGTATAATACCCTGAGAGGAGAGAGAGAGGAGGTAGTAGTATAATACCCTGAGAGAGAGAGGAGGGAGTAGTATAATACCCTGAGAGTAGCGAGAGAGGAGGTAGTAGTATAATATCCTGAGAGTAGAGAGAGAAAGTAGGGAGTAGTATAATACCCTGAGAGTAGAGAGAGAGAGGAGGGAGTAGTATAATACCCTGAGAGGAGAGAGGAGGGAGTAGTGTAATACCCTGAAAGGAGAGAGAGAGAGGAGGTAGTAGTATAATACCCTGAGAGTAGAGAGCGAGGAGGGAGTAGTATAATACCCTGAGAGTAGAGAGAGAGAGAGGAGGGAGTATTATAATACCCTGAGAGGAGAGAGAGAGGAGTAGTAGTATAATACCATGAGAGGAGAGAGAGAGGAGGGAATAGTATAATACCCTGAGAGGAGAGAGAGGAGGGAGTAGTATAATACCCTGAGAGGAGAGAGAGAGAGAGGAGGGAGTAGTATAATACCCTGAGAGTAGAGAGAGAGGAGGGAGTAGTATAATACCCTGAGAGGAGAGAGAGAGGAGGGAGTAGTATAATACCATGAGAGGAGAGAGAGAGGAGGGAGTAGTATAATTTTGAGAGTAGAGAGAGGAGGTAGTAGTAAAATACCCTGAGAGGAGAGAGAGAGGAGGGAGTAGTATAATACCATTAGAGGAGAGAGAGAGGAGGGAGAAGGATAATACCATGAGAGGAGAGAGAGAGGAGGGAGTAGTATAATACCATGAGAGGAGAGAGAGAGGAGGGAGAAGGATAATACCATGAGAGTAGAGAGAGAGTGGAGGTTTAAGTATAATACCCTGAGAGGAGAGAGAGAGGAGGGAGTAGTATAATACCATGAGAGGAGAGAGAGAGAAGGGAGGGAGTAGTACAATACCCTGAGAGGACAGAGAGAGGAGGGAGTAGTATAATACCCTGAGAGGAGAGAGAGAGAGGAGGTAGTAGTATAATACCCTGAGAGTAGAGAGCGAGGAGGGAGTAGTATAATACCCTGAGAGGAGAGAGAGAGAGAGGAGGGAGTAGTATAATACCCTGAGAGGAGAGAGAGAGAGAGGAGGGAGTAGTATAATACCCTGAGAGTAGAGAGAGAGGAGGGAGAAGGATAATACCATGAGAGGAGAGAGCGAGGAGGGAGTATTATAATACCATGAGAGGAGAGAGAGAGAGGAGGGAGTAGTATAATACCCTGAGAGTAGAGAGAGGAGGTAGTAGTAAAATACCCTGAGAGGAGAGAGAGAGAGGAGGGAGTAGTATAATACCCTGAGAGTAGAGAGAGGGGAGGGAGAAGGATAATACCCTGAGAGTAGAGAGAGGAGGTAGTAGTAAAATACCCTGAGAGGAGAGAGAGAGAGGAGGGAGTAGTATAATACCCTGAGAGTAGAGAGAGAGGAGGGAGTAGTATAATACCCTGAGAGGAGAGAGAGAGGAGGGAGTAGTATAATACCCTGAAAGTATAGAGAGGGGAGGGAGAAGGATAATACCCTGAGAGTAGAGAGAGAGGAGGGAGTAGTATAATACCATGAGAGGAGAGAGAGAGAGAAGAGGGAGTAGTATAATTCCCTGAGAGTAGAGAGAGAGAGAGGAGGTATTAGTATAATTCCCTGAGAGTAGAGAGAGAGAGAGGAGGTAGTAGGATAATACCCTGAGAGGAGAGAGAGAAAGAGGAGGTAGTAGTATAATACCCTGAGAGGAGAGAGAGAGAGAGAGGTAGTAGGATAATACCATGAGAGGAGAGAGAGAGGAGGGAGTGGTATAATACCCTGAGAGTAGAGAGCGAGGAGGGAGTATTATAATACCCTGAGAGTAGAGAGAGGAGGTAGTAGTAAAATACCCTGAGAGGAGAGAGAGAGGAGGGAGTAGTATAATACCCTGAGAGGAGAGAGAGAGGAGGGAGTACTATAATACCCTGAGAGGAGGGAGGAGTATAATACCCTGAGAGGTGAGAGAGCAGATGTAGTAGTTTAATACCCTGAGAGGAGAGAGAGAGAGGAGCGAGTAGTATAATACCCAGAGAGTAGAGAGAGAGAGAGGAGGGAGTAGTATAATAACCTGAGAGGAGAGAGAGAGGAGGGAGAAGGATAATACCCTGAGAGGAGAGAGAGACAAGGGAGGGAGTAGTATAATACCCTGAGAGTAGAGAGCGAGGAGGGAGTATTATAATACCCTGAGAGTAGAGAGAGGAGGGAGTAGTATAATACCCTGAGAAGAGAGAGAGAGGAGGGAGTACTATAATACCCTGAGAGGAGGGAGTAGTATAATACCCTGAGAGGAGAGAGAGAGGAGGTAGTAGTATAATACCCTGAGAGGAGAGAGAGAGAGGAGGGCGGAATAGTATAATATCATGAGAGGAGAGAGAGAGAGAGAGGAGGTATTAGTATAATTCCCTGAGAGGAGAGAGAGGAGGGAGTAGTATAATACCATGAGAGGAGAGAGAGATAGGAGGGAGTAGTATAATACCCTGAGAGTAGAGAGAGAGAGAGAGGAGGTAGTAGTATAATACCCTGAGAGGAGAGAGATAGAGAGGAGGTAGTAGTAAAATACCCTGAGAGGAGGGAGAGAGAGGAGGGAGTAGTATATTACCCTGAGAGGAGAGAGAGAGGAGGGAATAGTATAATACCCTGAGAGAGACAGGAGGGAGTAGTATAATACCCTGAGAGTAGCGAGAGAGGAGGTAGTAGTATAATACCCTGAGAGTAGAGAGAGAGAGGAGGGAGTAGTGTAATACCCTGAGAGGAGAGAGATAGAGAGGAGGTAGTAGTATAAAACCCTGAAAGGAGAGAGAGAGGAGTATAATACCCTGAGAGGAGAGAAAGAGAGAGGAGGGAGTACTTTAATACCCTGTGAGTAGAGAGAGAGAGGAGGGAGTAGTATAATACCCTGAGAGTAGAGAGAGAGGAGGGAGTAGTATAATATCCTGAGAGTAGAGAGAGAGAGGAGGGAGTAGTATAATACCCTGAGAGGAGAGAGAGAGGAGGTAGTAGTAAAATACCCTGAGAGGAGGGAGTAGTATAATACCCTGAGAGTAGAGAGAGAGGAGGTAGTAGTATAATACCCTGAGAGAGAGAGAGGAGGGAGTAGTATAATACCCTGAGAGTAGCGAGAGAGGAGGTAGTAGTATAATATCCTGAGAGGAGAGAGAGAGAGGAGGTAGTAGTATAATACCCTGAGAGGAGAAAGAGAGGAGGTAGTAGTATAATACCCTGAGAGTAGAGAGAGAGAGGAGGGAGTAGTATAATACCCTGAGAGTAGAGAGAGAGAGAGGAGGTAGTAGTATAATACCCTGAGAGGAGAAAGAGAGGAGGTAGTAGTATAATACCCTGAGAGTAGAGAGAGAGGAGGTAGTAGTATAATACCCTGAGAGTAGAGAGAGAGGAGGGAGTAGTAAAATACCCTGAGAGTAGAGAGAGAGAGAGGAGGTAGTAGTATAATACCCTGAGAGGAGAGAGAGAGAGGAGGGAGTAGTATAATACCATGAGAGGAGAGAGAGAGGAGGGAATAGTATAATACCCTGAGAGGAGAGAGAGAGAGAGGAGGGAGTAGTATAATACCCTGAGAGGAGAGAGAGAGAGGAGGGAGTAGTATAATACCCTGAGAGTAGAGAGAGAGAGGAGGGAGAAGTATAATAAAATGAGAGGAGAGAGAGAGGAGGGAATAGTATAATACCCTGAGAGGAGAGAGAGAGAGAGGAGGGAGTAGTATAATACCCTGAGAGGAGAGAGAGAGAGAGGAGGGAGTAGTATAATACCCTGAGAGTAGAGAGAGAGAGGAGGTTTAAGTATAATACCCTGAGAGGAGAGAGAGAGGAGGGAGTAGTATAATACCCTGAGAGGAGAGAGAGAGGAGGGAGAAGGATAATACCATGAGAGGAGAGAGAGAGGAGGGAGGGAGTAGTATAATACCCTGAGAGTAGAGAGCGAGGAGGGAGTATTATAATACCCTGAGAGTAGAGAGAGGAGGGAGTAGTATAATACCCTGAGAGGAGAGAGAGAGAGAGGAGGGAGTAGTATAATACCCTGAGAGGAGAGAGAGAGAGAGGAGGGAGTAGTATAATACCCTGAGAGTAGAGAGAGAGGAGGGAGTAGTAAGTATAATACCCTGAGAGGAGAGAGAGAGGAGGGAGAAGGATAATACCATGAGAGGAGAGAGAGGAGGGAGTAGTATAATACCCTGAGAGGAGAGAGAGAGAGGAGGGAGTATTATAATACCCTGAGAGTAGAGAGAGGAGGGAGTAGTATAATACCCTGAGAGGAGAGAGCGAGGAGGGAGTATTATAATACCCTGAGAGTAGAGAGAGGAGGGAGTAGTATAATACCCTGAGAGTAGAGAGCGAGGAGGGAGTATTATAATACCCTGAGAGTAGAGAGCGAGGAGAAAGTACTATAATACCCTGAGATGAGGGAGTAGTATAATACCCTGAGAGGAGAGAGAGAGGAGGTAGTAGTATAATACCCTGAGAGAGAGAGGAGGGAGTAGTATAATACCCTGAGAGTAGCGAGAGAGGAGGTAGTAGTATAATATCCTGAGAGTAGAGAGAGAGAGAGGAGGGAGTATTATAATACCCTGAGAGGAGAGAGAGAGGAGTAGTAGTATAATACCATGAGAGGAGAGAGAGAGGAGGGAATAGTATAATACCCTGAGAGGAGAGAGAGGAGGGAGTAGTATAATACCCTGAGAGGAGAGAGAGAGAGAGGAGGGAGTAGTATAATACCCTGAGAGTAGAGAGAGAGGAGGGAGTAGTATAATACCCTGAGAGGAGAGAGAGAGGAGGGAGTAGTATAATACCATGAGAGGAGAGAGAGAGGAGGGAGTAGTATAATTTTGAGAGTAGAGAGAGGAGGTAGTAGTAAAATACCCTGAGAGGAGAGAGAGAGGAGGGAGTAGTATAATACCATTAGAGGAGAGAGAGAGGAGGGAGAAGGATAATACCATGAGAGGAGAGAGAGAGGAGGGAGTAGTATAATACCATGAGAGTAGAGAGAGAGGAGGGAGTAGTATAATACCCTGAGAGGAGAGAGAGAGGAGGGAGTAGTATAATACCATGAGAGGAGAGAGAGAGGAGGGAGTAGTATAATTTTGAGAGTAGAGAGAGGAGGTAGTAGTAAAATACCCTGAGAGGAGAGAGAGAGGAGGGAGTAGTATAATACCATTAGAGGAGAGAGAGAGGAGGGAGAAGGATAATACCATGAGAGGAGAGAGAGAGGAGGGAGTAGTATAATACCATGAGAGGAGAGAGAGAGGAGGGAGAAGGATAATACCATGAGAGTAGAGAGAGAGTGGAGGTTTAAGTATAATACCCTGAGAGGAGAGAGAGAGGAGGGAGTAGTATAATACCATGAGAGGAGAGAGAGAGAAGGGAGGGAGTAGTACAATACCCTGAGAGGACAGAGAGAGGAGGGAGTAGTATAATACCCTGAGAGGAGAGAGAGAGAGGAGGTAGTAGTATAATACCCTGAGAGTAGAGAGCGAGGAGGGAGTAGTATAATACCCTGAGAGGAGAGAGAGAGAGAGGAGGGAGTAGTATAATACCCTGAGAGGAGAGAGAGAGAGAGGAGGGAGTAGTATAATACCCTGAGAGTAGAGAGAGAGGAGGGAGAAGGATAATACCATGAGAGGAGAGAGCGAGGAGGGAGTATTATAATACCATGAGAGGAGAGAGAGAGAGGAGGGAGTAGTATAATACCCTGAGAGTAGAGAGAGGAGGTAGTAGTAAAATACCCTGAGAGGAGAGAGAGAGAGGAGGGAGTAGTATAATACCCTGAGAGTAGAGAGAGGGGAGGGAGAAGGATAATACCCTGAGAGTAGAGAGAGGAGGTAGTAGTAAAATACCCTGAGAGGAGAGAGAGAGAGGAGGGAGTAGTATAATACCCTGAGAGTAGAGAGAGAGGAGGGAGTAGTATAATACCCTGAGAGGAGAGAGAGAGGAGGGAGTAGTATAATACCCTGAGAGTATAGAGAGGGGAGGGAGAAGGATAATACCCTGAGAGTAGAGAGAGAGGAGGGAGTAGTATAATACCATGAGAGGAGAGAGAGAGAGAAGAGGGAGTAGTATAATTCCCTGAGAGTAGAGAGAGAGAGAGGAGGTATTAGTATAATTCCCTGAGAGTAGAGAGAGAGAGAGGAGGTAGTAGGATAATACCCTGAGAGGAGAGAGAGAAAGAGGAGGTAGTAGTATAATACCCTGAGAGGAGAGAGAGAGAGAGAGGTAGTAGGATAATACCATGAGAGGAGAGAGAGAGGAGGGAGTGGTATAATACCCTGAGAGTAGAGAGCGAGGAGGGAGTATTATAATACCCTGAGAGTAGAGAGAGGAGGTAGTAGTAAAATACCCTGAGAGGAGAGAGAGAGGAGGGAGTAGTATAATACCCTGAGAGGAGAGAGAGAGGAGGGAGTACTATAATACCCTGAGAGGAGGGAGGAGTATAATACCCTGAGAGGTGAGAGAGCAGATGTAGTAGTTTAATACCCTGAGAGGAGAGAGAGAGAGGAGCGAGTAGTATAATACCCAGAGAGTAGAGAGAGAGAGAGGAGGGAGTAGTATAATAACCTGAGAGGAGAGAGAGAGGAGGGAGAAGGATAATACCCTGAGAGGAGAGAGAGACAAGGGAGGGAGTAGTATAATACCCTGAGAGTAGAGAGCGAGGAGGGAGTATTATAATACCCTGAGAGTAGAGAGAGGAGGGAGTAGTATAATACCCTGAGAAGAGAGAGAGAGGAGGGAGTACTATAATACCCTGAGAGGAGGGAGTAGTATAATACCCTGAGAGGAGAGAGAGAGGAGGTAGTAGTATAATACCCTGAGAGGAGAGAGAGAGAGGAGGGAGTAGTATAATATCATGAGAGGAGAGAGAGAGAGAGAGGAGGTATTAGTATAATTCCCTGAGAGGAGAGAGAGGAGGGAGTAGTATAATACCATGAGAGGAGAGAGAGATAGGAGGGAGTAGTATAATACCCTGAGAGTAGAGAGAGAGAGAGAGGAGGTAGTAGTATAATACCCTGAGAGGAGAGAGATAGAGAGGAGGTAGTAGTAAAATACCCTGAGAGGAGGGAGAGAGAGGAGGGAGTAGTATATTACCCTGAGAGGAGAGAGAGAGGAGGGAATAGTATAATACCCTGAGAGAGAGAGGAGGGAGTAGTATAATACCCTGAGAGTAGCGAGAGAGGAGGTAGTAGTATACTACCCTGAGAGTAGAGAGAGAGAGGAGGGAGTAGTGTAATACCCTGAGAGGAGAGAGATAGAGAGGAGGTAGTAGTATAATACCCTGAGAGGAGAGAGAGAGGAGTATAATACCCTGAGAGGAGAGAAAGAGAGAGGAGGGAGTACTTTAATACCCTGTGAGTAGAGAGAGAGAGGAGGGAGTAGTATAATACCCTGAGAGTAGAGAGAGAGGAGGGAGTAGTATAATATCCTGAGAGTAGAGAGAGAGAGGAGGGAGTAGTATAATACCCTGAGAGGAGAGAGAGAGGAGGTAGTAGTAAAATACCCTGAGAGGAGGGAGTAGTATAATACCCTGAGAGTAGAGAGAGAGGAGGTAGTAGTATAATACCCTGAGAGAGAGAGAGGAGGGAGTAGTATAATACCCTGAGAGTAGCGAGAGAGGAGGTAGTAGTATAATATCCTGAGAGGAGAGAGAGAGAGGAGGTAGTAGTATAATACCCTGAGAGGAGAAAGAGAGGAGGTAGTAGTATAATACCCTGAGAGTAGAGAGAGAGGAGGTAGTAGTATAATACCCTGAGAGTAGAGAGAGAGGAGGGAGTAGTAAAATACCCTGAGAGTAGAGAGAGAGAGAGGAGGTAGTAGTATAATACCCTGAGAGGAGAGAGAGAGAGGAGGGAGTAGTATAATACCATGAGAGGAGAGAGAGAGGAGGGAATAGTATAATACCCTGAGAGGAGAGAGAGAGAGAGGAGGGAGTAGTATAATACCCTGAGAGGAGAGAGAGAGAGGAGGGAGTAGTATAATACCCTGAGAGTAGAGAGAGAGAGGAGGGAGTAGTATAATAAAATGAGAGGAGAGAGAGAGGAGGGAATAGTATAATACCCTGAGAGGAGAGAGAGAGAGAGGAGGGAGTAGTATAATACCCTGAGAGGAGAGAGAGAGAGAGGAGGGAGTAGTATAATACCCTGCGAGTAGAGAGAGAGAGGAGGTTTAAGTATAATACCCTGAGAGGAGAGAGAGAGGAGGGAGTAGTATAATACCCTGAGAGGAGAGAGAGAGGAGGGAGAAGGATAATACCATGAGAGGAGAGAGAGAGGAGGGAGGGAGTAGTATAATACCCTGAGAGTAGAGAGCGAGGAGGGAGTATTATAATACCCTGAGAGTAGAGAGAGGAGGGAGTAGTATAATACCCTGAGAGGAGAGAGAGAGAGAGGAGGGAGTAGTATAATACCCTGAGAGTAGAGAGAGAGGAGGGAGTAGTAAGTATAATACCCTGAGAGGAGAGAGAGAGGAGGGAGAAGGATAATACCATGAGAGGAGAGAGAGGAGGGAGTAGTATAATACCCTGAGAGTAGAGAGCGAGGAGGGAGTATTATAATACCCTGAAAGTAGAGAGAGGAGGGAGTAGTATAATACCCTGAGAGGAGAGAGCGAGGAGGGAGTATTATAATACCCTGAGAGTAGAGAGAGGAGGGAGTAGTATAATACCCTGAGAGTAGAGAGCGAGGAGGGAGTATTATAATACCCTGAGAGTAGAGAGCGAGGAGGGAGTACTATAATACCCTGAGAGGAGGGAGTAGTATAATACCCTGAGAGGAGAGAGAGAGGAGGGAGTAGTATAATACCATGAGAGGAGAGAGAGAGGAGGGAGTAGTATAATACCCTGAGAGGAGAGAGAGAGGAGGGAGTAGTATAGTACCCTGAGAGTAGAGAGAGAGAGAGAGAGAGAGAGAGAGAGAGAGAGAGAGAGAGAGAGAGAGAGAGAGAGAGTAGTATAATACCCTGAGAGTATAGAAAGGGGAGGGAGAAGGATAATACCCTGAGAGTAGAGAGAGAGGAGGGAGTAGTTTAATACCCTGAGAGGAGAGAGAGAGGAGGGAGTAGTATAATACCCTGAGAGGAGAGAGAGAGGAGGGAGTAGTATAATACCATGAGAGGAGAGAGAGAGGAGGGAGTAGTATAATACCCTGAGAGGAGAGAGAGAGGAGGGAGTAGTATAATACCATGAGAGGAGAGAGAGAGGAGGGAGTAGTATAATACCCTGAGAGTATAGAGAGGGGAGGGAGAAGGATAATACCCTGAGAGTAGAGAGAGAGGAGGTAGTAGTTTAATACCCTGAGAGGAGAGAGAGAGGAGGTAGTAGTATAATACCCTGAGAGGAGAGAGAGAGGAGGGAGTAGTATAATACCCTGAGAGGAGAGAGAGAGGAGGGAGTAGTATAATACCCTGAGAGGAGAGAGAGAGGAGGGAGTAGTATAATACCATGAGAGGAGAGAGGAGGGAGTAGTATAATACCCTGAGAGGAGGGAGTAGTATAATACCCTGAGAGGAGAGAGAGAGGAGGTAGTAGTATAATACCCTGAGAGGAGAGAGGGAGGAGGGAGTAGTATAATACCCTGAGAGGAGGGTGTAGTATAATACCATGAGAGGAGAGAGAGAGGAGGGAGTAGTATAATACCATGAGAGGAGAGAGAGAGAAGAGGGAGTAGTATAATTCCTTGAGAGGAGAGAGATAGAGAGGAGGTAGTAGTATAATACCATGAGAAAGAGAGAGGAGGGAGAAGTATAATACCCTGAAAGTAGAGAGAGAGAGAGGAGTAGTAGTATAATACCCTGAGAGGAGAGAGAGAGAAGAGGGAGTAGTATAACTCCCTGAGAGTAGAGAGAGAGAGAGGAGGTAGTAGTATAATACCCTGAGAGTAGAGAGAGAGAGAGGAGGGAGTAGTATAATACCCTGAGAGTAGAGAGAGGGGAGGGAGAAGGATAATACCCTGAGAGTAGAGAGAGGAGGTAGTAGTTTAATACCCTGAGAGTAGAGAGAGAGAGGAGGGAGTAGTATAATACCCTGAGAGTAGAGAAAGAAAGAGGAGGTAGTAGTATAATACCCTGAGAGGAAAGAGAGAGGAGGGAGTAGTATAATACCCTGAGAGTAGAGAGTGAGGAGGGAGTATTATAATACCCTGAGAGTAGAGAGAGGAGGTAGTAGTAAAATACCCTGAGAGGAGAGAGAGAGGAGGGAGTAGTATAATACCCTGAGAGTAGAGAGAGAGAGAGGAGGTAGTAGTATAATACCCTGAGAGTAGAGAGAGAGAGAGGAGGGAGTAGTATAATACCCTGAGAGTATAGAGAGGGGAGGGAGAGGGATAATACCCTGAGAGTAGAGAGATGGAGGGAGTAGTATAAAACCCTGAGAGGAGAGAGAGAGAGGAGGGAGTAGTATAATACCATGAGAGGAGAGAGAGAGAAGAGGGAGTAGTATAATTCCCTGAGAGTAGAGAGAGAGAGAGAGGAGGTATTAGTATAATTCCCTGAGAGTAGAGAGAGAGGGGAGGGAGTAGTGTAATACCCTGAGAGGAGAGAGAGAGAGGAGGGAGTAGTATAATACCCTGAGAGGAGGGAGTAGTATAATACCCTGAGAGGAGAGAGAGAGGAGGTAGTAGTATAATACCCTGAGAGGAGAGAGGGAGGAGGGAGTAGTATAATACCCTGAGAGGAGGGTGTAGTATAATACCATGAGAGGAGAGAGAGAGGAGGGAGTAGTATAATACCATGAGAGGAGAGAGAGAGAAGAGGGAGTAGTATAATTCCTTGAGAGGAGAGAGATAGAGAGGAGGTAGTAGTATAATACCATGAGAAAGAGAGAGGAGGGAGTAGTATAATACCCTGAAAGTAGAGAGAGAGAGAGGAGTAGTAGTATAATACCCTGAGAGGAGAGAGAGAGAAGACGGAGTAGTATAACTCCCTGAGAGTAGAGAGAGAGAGAGGAGGTAGTAGTATAATACCCTGAGAGTAGAGAGAGAGAGAGGAGGGAGTAGTATAATACCCTGAGAGTAGAGAGAGGGGAGGGAGAAGGATAATACCCTGAGAGTAGAGAGAGGAGGTAGTAGTTTAATACCCTGAGAGTAGAGAGAGAGAGGAGGGAGTAGTATAATACCCTGAGAGTAGAGAGAGAAAGAGGAGGTAGTAGTATAATACCCTGAGAGGAAAGAGAGAGGAGGGAGTAGTATAATACCCTGAGAGTAGAGAGTGAGGAGGGAGTATTATAATACCCTGAGAGTAGAGAGAGGAGGTAGTAGTAAAATACCCTGAGAGGAGAGAGAGAGGAGGGAGTAGTATAATACCCTGAGAGTAGAGAGAGAGAGAGGAGGTAGTAGTATAATACCCTGAGAGTAGAGAGAGAGAGAGGAGGGAGTAGTATAATACCCTGAGAGTATAGAGAGGGGAGGGAGAAGGATAATACCCTGAGAGTAGAGAGATGGAGGGAGTAGTATAAAACCCTGAGAGGAGAGAGAGAGAGGAGGGAGTAGTATAATACCATTAGAGGAGAGAGAGAGAAGAGGGAGTAGTATAATTCCCTGAGAGTAGAGAGAGAGAGAGAGGAGGTATTAGTATAATTCCCTGAGAGTAGAGAGAGAGGGGAGGGAGTAGTGTAATACCCTGAGAGGAGAGAGAGAGAGGAGGGAGTATTATAATACCCTGAGAGGAGAGAGAGAGAGGAGGGAGTAGTATAATACCCTGAGAGGAGAGAAAGAGAGAGGAGGTAGTAGTTTAATACCCTGAGAGGAGAGAGAGAGGATGTAGTGGTATAATACCCTGAGAGTAGAGAGAGAGAGAGGAGGTAGTAGTATAATACCATGAGAGTAGAGAGAGAGAGGAGGGAGTAGTATAATACCCTGAGAGGAGAGAGATAGAGAGGAGGTAGTTGTATAATACCCTGAGAGGAGAGAGAGAGGAGTATAATACCCTGAGAGGAGAGAAAGAGAGAGGAGGGAGTAGTATAATACCCTGAGAGGAGAGAGATAGAGAGGAGGTAGTAGTATAATACCATGAGAAAGAGAGAGGAGGGAGTAGTATAATACCCTGAAAGTAGAGAGAGAGAGAGGAGTAGTAGTATAATACCCTGAGAGGAGAGAGAGAGAAGAGGGAGTAGTATAATTCCCTGAGAGTAGAGAGAGAGAGAGGAGGTAGTAGTATAATACCCTGAGAGTAGAGAGAGAGAGAGGAGGGAGTAGTATAATACCCTGAGAGTAGAGAGAGGGGAGGGAGAAGGAAAATACCCTGAGAGTAGAGAGAGAGGAGGGAGTAGTATAATACCCTGAGAGTAGAGAGAGAGAGGAGGGAGTAGTATAATACCCTGAGAGTAGAGAGAGGGGAGGGAGAAGGAAAATACCCTGAGAGTAGAGAGAGAGGAGGGAGTAGTATAATACCATGAGAGGAGAGAGAGTGAATAGGGAGTAGAATAATTCCCTGAGAGTAGAGAGAGAGAGGAGGTATTAGTATAATTCCCTGAGAGTAGAGAGAGAGAGGAGGTATTAGTATAATACCCTGAGAGGAGAAAGAGAGGAGGGAGTAGTATAATACCCTGAGAGTAGTGAGAGAGAGAGGAGGTAGTAGTATAATACCCTGAGAGGAGAGAGAGAGAGGAGGGAGTACTTTAATACCCTGAGAGGAGAGATATAGAGAGGAGGTAGTAGTATAATACCCTGAGAGGAGAGAGAGAGGAGGGAGTAGTATAATACCCTGAGAGGAGGGAGTAGTATAATACCCTGAGAGGAGAGAGAGAGGAGGTAGTAGTATAATACCCTGAGAGGAAAGAGAGAGGAGGGAGTAGTATAATACCCTGAGAGTAGAGAGTGAGGAGGGAGTATTATAATACCCTGAGAGTAGAGAGAGGAGGTAGTAGTAAAATACCCTGAGAGGAGAGAGAGAGGAGGGAGTAGTATAATACCCTGAGAGTAGAGAGAGAGAGAGAGGAGGTAGTAGTATAATACCCTGAGAGTAGAGAGAGAGAGAGGAGGGAGTAGTATAATAACCTGAGAGTATAGAGAGGGGAGGGAGTAGTATAAAACCCTGAGAGTAGAGAGAGAGAGGAGGGAGTAGTATAATACCATGAGAGGAGAGAGTGAGAAGAGGGAGTAGTATAATTCCCTGAGAGTAGAGAGAGAGAGGGGAGGGAGTAGTATAATACCCTGAGAGGAGAGAGAGAGGAGGGAGTAGTATAATACCATGAGAGGAGAGAGAGAGAAGAGGGAGTAGTATAATTCCCTGAGAGTAGAGAGAGAGAGAGGAGGGAGTAGTATAATTCCCTGAGAGGAGAGAGAGAGTGGAGGGAGTAGTATAATACCCTGAGAGGAGAGAGAGAGAAGAGGGAGTAGTATAGTACCCTGAGAGGAGAGAGATAGAGAGGAGGTAGTAGTATAATACCCTGAGAGTATAGAGAGGGGAGGGAGAAGGATAATACTCTGAGAGTAGAGAGAGAGGAGGTAGTAGTATAATACCATGAGAGGAGAGAGAGAGGAGTATAATACCCTGAGAGGAGAGAAAGAGAGAGGAGGGAATAGTATAATACCCTGAGAGGAGAGAGATAGAGAGGAGGTAGTAGTATAATACCATGAGAAAGAGTGAGGAGGGAGTAGTAAAATACCCTGAGAGGAGAGAGAGAGGAGGGAGTAGTATAATACCCTGAGAGGAGAGAGAGAGGAGGGAGTACTATAATACCCTGAGAGGAGAGAGAGAGGAGGGAGTACTATAATACCATGAGAGGAGGGAGTAGTATAATACCCTGAGAGTAGAGAGAGAGGAGGTAGTAGTATAATACCCTGAGAGGAGAGAGAGAGAGGAGGGAGTAGTATAATACCATGAGAGGAGAGAGAGAGAAGAGGGAGTAGTATAATTCCCTGAGAGTAGAGAGAGAGAGAGAGGAGGGAGTAGTATAATATCCTGAGAGGAGAGAGAGAGGAGGTAGTAGTATAATACCCTGAGAGGAGAGAGAGAGAGGATGGAGTAGTATAATTCCCTGAGAGTAGAGAGAGAGAGAGGAGGTAGTAGTATAATACCCTGAGAGTATAGAGAGGGGAGGGAGAAGGATAATACTCTGAGAGTAGAGAGAGAGGAGGTAGTAGTTTAATACCCTGAGAGGAGAGAGAGGAGGTAGTAGTAAAATACCCTGAGAGGAGAAAGAGAGGAGGGAGTAGTATAATACCCTGAGAGTAGAGAGAGAAAGAGGAGGTAGTAGTATAATACCCTGAGAGGAAAGAGAGAGGAGGGAGTAGTATAATACCCTGAGAGTAGAGAGTGAGGAGGGAGTATTATAATACCCTGAGAGTAGAGAGAGGAGGTAGTAGTAAAATACCCTGAGAGGAGAGAGAGAGGAGGGAGTAGTATAATACCCTGAGAGTAGAGAGAGAGAGAGGAGGGAGTAGTATAATACCCTGAGAGTATAGAGAGGGGAGGGAGAAGGATAATACCCTGAGAGTAGAGAGAGAGGAGGGAGTAGTATAAAACCCTGAGAGGAGAGAGAGAGAGGAGGGAGTAGTATAATACCATGAGAGGAGAGAGAGAGATGAGGGAGTAGTATAATTCCCTGAGAGTAGAGAGAGAGAGAGAGAGAGGAGGTATTAGTATAAAACCCTGAGAGGAGAGAGAGAGAGGAGGGAGTAGTATAATACCATGAGAGGAGAGAGAGAGAAGAGGGAGTAGTATAATTCCATGAGAGTAGAGAGAGAGAGAGAGGAGGTATTAGTATAATTCCCTCCGAGAGGAGAGAGAGAGAGGGGAGGGAGTAGTATAATACCCTGAGAGGAGAGGAGGGAGTAGTATAATACCCTGAGAGGAGAGAGAGAGAGGAGGGAGTAGTATAATACCCTGAGAGGAGAGAGAGAGAGGAGGGAGTAGTATAATACCCTGAGAGGAGAGAGATAGAGAGGAGGTAGTAGTATAATACCATGAGAGGAGAGAGAGAGAGGAGGGAGTAGTATAATACCCTGAGAGTAGAGAGATAGAGAGGAGGTAGTAGTATAATACCCTGAGAGGAGAGAGAGAGGAGAATAATACCCTGAGAGGAGAGAAAGAGAGAGGAGGGAGTAGTATAATACCCTGAGAGTAGAGAGAGAGAGGATGTAGTGGTTTAACTTCTTGAGAATACAGGGGGTGCTGTTTTCACATTAGCATAATTGCCTCTACAGATTAAACTGCCTCTTATTCAATTATTGCTGTTACTATATGCATATAACCATATACCATTGGATAGAAAACAAGCTATGGTTTCTAAAACCGTTTCAATTTTGACTCTGAGTGAAACACAGGTCATTTGACAGCACTTTCCCTGAGCAAGAAGAAGATTGCAAGATGTGTATGCTCGCTTCAATGCTCTGCCTATATATGGTCACGCCACCTATGACCCGAAACACACTTCATTCGTCTTCCTCTGGGTGTCAGGAAGACGTCAGAGGAGAAATTTTTTGTTTATCTTGTACTGACGTGAAATAAGACCTATTTCTTTAGCGTGACCGACAACTTCCGGTTTTCTGAAACGCGCGTTTTAGAGGTGCAATTGTCTTTTGTTATGCTGACGTTACGGATGAAAACTATCTCCGTCTCGAAGTTTGTTTGATACATGTGACCATATCATCGTAATGTATGTTTTTTCAATATAGTTTAATCAGATTATTTGAATTTTTTCGGGAGTTTTGCCGTGTCCCGTTCTGTGAGTTTTTTAACTTTGGACAGGGACCGTGCCAGTCGACCAGTACCCAGGCTAAATGAAGAGGGAAAGTTGCCATTGTGAATGGATTGAACGACTCATCAGGACTAAGGACACCTTGATCAACATTCTGATGAAAGATCAGCAATAGTAAGACCCAATTTACGATGTTATTTCATATATCTGTCGTGCATGTGAACTGGTCGGGCGCGCCCAGCTGGTTCTGGCTGGCGTGGCTATGCTAATTTAGCGCTACATTTTGTTTTCGCTATAAAACATTTAATAAATCTGAAATATTGTTTGGATTCACCAGATGTTGGGCTTTCAATATCTGTACGCTGTGTATTTTTTCTGAAATGTTTTAAGACAAGTAATTAGTTATATAACGTTGGTCTCTGTAATTGTTCTAGCTGCATCAGCACTATATCAGATTGCAGCTGCAATGTAGAACTGTGATTTATACCTGAAAAATGCACATTTAAAAAAAAACAACTATGCTATACCATAAATATGTTATCAGACTGTCATCTTATGAATTTGTTTGTTGGTTAGTGGCTATATATATTTTCATTTAGTCGAATTAGTGATAGCTACTGACGCAGGAAAAAACTGTTGGAGTAAGAAAATGGTGTCTTTTGCTAACGTGTTTAGCTAATAGATTTACATATTGTGTCTTCCCTGTAAAACATTTAAAAAATCTGAAATGGTGGTTTTATTCACAAGATCTGTGTCTTTCATTGGGTGTCTTGGACTTGTGATTTAATGATATTTAGATGCTACTATTTAATTGTGACGCTATGCTAGCGATGCTAATCAGTGTGGGGGGGTGGGGGGTGCTCCCGGATCCGGGTTAGGTACTCTGTAGAGGATAATACCCTGAGAGGAGAGAGAGAGAGGAGGGAGTACTTTAATACCCTGAGAGGAGAGAGATAGAGAGGAGGTAGTAGTATAATACCCTGAGAGGAGAGAGAGAGGAGGGAGAAGTATAATACCCGGAGAGGAGAGAGAGAGGAGGGAGTAGTATAATACCCTGAGAGGAGAGAGAGAGGAGGGAGTACTATAATACCCTGAGAGGAGGGAGTAGTATAAAACCCTGAGAGGAGAGAGAGAGGAGGGAGTAGTATAATACCATGAGAGGAGAGAGAGAGAGAAGAGGGAGTAGTATAATTCCCTGAGAGAAGAGAGATATGAGGTAGTAGTTTAATACCCAGAGAGGAGAAAGAGAGGAGGGAGTGGTATAATACCCTGAGAGTAGAGAGCAAGGAGGGAGTATTATAATACCCTGAAAGTAGAGAGAGGAGGTAGTAGTAAAATACCCTGAGAGGAGAGAGAGAGGAGGGAGTAGTATTATACCCTGAGAGTAGAGAGCGAGGAGGGAGTATTATAATACCCTGAGAGTAGAGAGAGGAGGTAGTAGTAAAATACCCTGAGAGGAGAGAGAGAAGAGGGAGTAGTATAATACCCTGAGAGGAGAAAGAGAGGAGGGAGTACTATAATACCCTGAGAGGAGGGAGTAGTATAATACCCTGAGAGTAGAGAGAGAGGAGGTAGTAGTATAATACCCTGAGAGGAGAGAGAGAGAGGAGGGAGTAGTATAATACCATGAGAGGAGAGAGAGAGAAGAGGGAGTAGTATAATGCCCTGAGAGTAGAGAGATAGAGAGGAAGTAGTACTATAATACCATGAGAGGAGAGAAAGAGGAGGGAGTACTATAATATCCTGAGAGGGGAGAGAGAGGATGGAGTAGTATAATACCATGAGAGTAGAGAGAGAGAGAGGAGGTAGTAGTATAATACCCTGAGAGGAGAGATAGAGAGGAGGTAGTAGTATAATACCCTGAGAGGAGAGAGAGAGAGGAGGTAGTAGTATAATACCCTGAGAGGAGAGAGAGAGAGGAGGGAGTAGTATAATACCCTGAGAGTAGAGAGAGAGAGAGGAGGTAGTAGTATAATACCCTGAGAGGAGAGATAGAGAGGAGGTAGTAGTATAATACCCTGAGAGGAGAGAGAGAGGAGGGAGTAGTATAATACCCTGAGAAGAGTGAGAGAGGAGGGAGTAGTATAATACCATGAGAGTAGAGAGAGAGAGAGGAGGGAGTAGTATAATTCCATGAGAGGAGAGAGAGAGAAGAGGGAGTAGTATAATTCCCTGAGAGTAGAGAGAGAGAGGAGGGAGTACTATAATACCCTGAGAGGAGGGAGTAGTATAATACCCTGAGAGTAGAGAGAGAGGAGGTAGTAGTATAATACCCTGAGAGGAGAGAGAGAGAGGAGGGAGTAGTATAATACCATGAGAGAGAGAAGAGGGAGTAGTATAATTCCCTGAGAGAAGAGAGAGAGAGAGGAGGGAGTAGTATAATATCCTGAGAGGGGAGAGAGAGGAGGGAGAAGGATAATACCCTGAGAGGAGAGAGAGAAAATGGAGGGAGTAGTATAATACCCTGAGAGGAGAGAGAGAGGAGGTAGTAGTATAATACCCTGAGAGGAGAGAGAGAGAGGATGGAGTAGTATAATACCATGAGAGGAGAGAGAGAGAAAAGGGAGTAGTATAATTCCCTGAGAATAGAGAGAGCGAGAGGAGGTATTAGTATAATTCCCTGAGAGTAGAGAGAGAGAGGGGAGGGATTAGTATAATTCCCTGAGAGTAGAGAGAGAGAGGGGAGGGAGTAGTATAATACCCTGAGAGTAGAGAGAGAGAGAGGAGGGAGTAGTATAATACCCGGAGAGGAGAGAGAGAGGAGGGAGTAGTATAATACCCTGAGAGGAGAGAGAGAGAGGAGGTAGTACTATAATACCCTGAGAGGAGAGAGAGAGAGGAGGGAGTAGTATAATACCCTGAGAGGAGAGAGATAGAGAGGAGGTAGTACTATAATACCCTGAGAGGAGAGAGAGAGAGGAGGGAGTAGTATAATACCCTGAGAGGAGAGAGATAGAGAGGAGGTAGTACAATAATACCGTGAGAGGAGAGAGAGAGAGGAGGGAGTAGTATAATACCCTGAGAGTAGAGAGATGGAGAGGAGGTAGTAGTATAATACCCTGAGAGGAGAGAGAGAGGAGTATAATACCCTGAGAGGAGAGAAAGAGAGAGGAGGGAGTAGTATAATACCCTGAGAGTAGAGAGAGAGAGGAGGGAGTAGTATAATACCCTGAGAGGAGAGAGAGAGGAGGTAGTAGTATAATACCCTGAGAGGAGAGAGAGAGAGGATGGAGTAGTATAATACCATGAGAGGAGAGAGAGAGAAAAGGGAGTAGTATAATTCCCTGAGAGTAGAGAGAGCGAGAGGAGGTATTAGTATAATTCCCTGAGAGTAGAGAGAGAGAGGGGAGGGATTAGTATAATTCCCTGAGAGTAGAGAGAGAGAGGGGAGGGAGTAGTATAATACCCGGAGAGGAGAGAGAGAGGAGGGAGTAGTATAATACCCTGAGAGGAGAGAGAGAGAGGAGGTAGTACTATAATACCCTGAGAGGAGAGAGAGAGAGGAGGGAGTAGTATAATACCCTGAGAGGAGAGAGATAGAGAGGAGGTAGTGCTATAATACCCTGAGAGGAGAGAGAGAGAGGAGGGAGTAGTATAATACCCTGAGAGGAGAGAGATAGAGAGGAGGTAGTACTATAATACCCTGAGAGGAGAGAGAGAGAGGAGGGAGTAGTATAATACCCTGAGAGTAGAGAGATGGAGAGGAGGTAGTAGTATAATACCCTGAGAGGAGAGAGAGAGGAGTATAATACCCTGAGAGGAGAGAAAGAGAGAGGAGGGAGTAGTATAATACCCTGAGAGTAGAGAGAGAGAGGAGGGAGTAGTATAATACCCTGAGAGGAGAGAGAGAGGATGTAGTAGTATAATACCCTGAGAGGGGAGAGAGAGGAGGGAGAAGGATAATACCCTGAGTGGAGAGAGAGAATAGGGAGGGAGTAGTATAATTCCCTGAGAGTAGAGAGAGAGGAGGGAGTAGTATAATACCCTGAGAGTAGAGAGAGGGGAGGGAGAAGGATAATACCCTGAGAGTAGAGAGGAGGGAGTAGTATAATACCATGAGAGGAGAGAGAGAGAAGAGGGAGTATAATAATTCCCTGAGAGTAGAGAGAGAGAGAGGAGGTATTAGTATAATTCCCTGAGAGTAGAGAGAGAGAGAGGAGATATTAGTATAATACCCTGAGAGTAGAGAGAGATAGAGAGGAGGTAGTAGTATAATACCCTGAGAGGAGAGAGATAGAGAGGAGGTAGTAGTATAATACCCTGAGAGTAGAGAGAGGGGAGGGAGAAGGATAATACCCTGAGAGTAGAGAGAGGGGAGGGAGAAGGATAATACCCTGAGAGTAGAGAGGAGGGAGTAGTATAATACCATGAGAGAAGAGAGAGAGAAGAGGGAGTAGAATAATTCCCTGAGAGTAGAGAGAGAGAGAGGAGGTATTAGTATAATTCCCTGAGAGTAGAGAGAGAGAGAGGAGGGAGTAGTATAATACCCTGAGAGGAGAGAGATAGAGAGGAGGTAGTAGTATAATACCCTGAGAGGAGAGAGAGAGGAGGGAGTAGTATAATACCCTGAGAGGAGGGAGTAGTATAATACCCTGAGAGGAGAGAGAGGGGAGGTAGTAGTATAATACCCTGAGAGGAGAGAGAGAGAGGAGGGAGTAGAATAATACCATGAGAGGAGAGAGAGAGAAGAGGGAGTAGTATAATTCCCTGAGAGTAGAGAGAGAGAGGGAGGAGGGAGTAGTATAATATCCTGAGAGGGGAGAGAGAGGAGGGAGAAGGATAATACCCTGAGAGGAGAGAGAGAAAAGGGAGTAGTATAATACCCTGAGAGGAGAGAGAGAGGAGGTAGTAGTCAATACCCTGAGAGGAGAGAGAGAGAGGAGGGAGTAGTATAATACCATGAGAGGAGAGAGAGAGAAGAGGGAGTAGAATAATTCCCTGAGAGTAGAGAGAGAGAGAGGAGGTATTAGTATAATTCCCTGAGAGTAGAGAGAGAGAGAGGAGGTATTAGTATAATTCCCTGATAGGAGAGAGAGGATGTAGTGGTATAATACTTGAGAGGAGAGAGAGAGAGGAGGGAGTAGTATAATACCCTGAGAGGAGAGAAAGAGAGAGGAGGGAGTATAATAATACCCTGAGAGGAGAGAGATAGAAAAATAGGTAGTAGTATAATACCCTGAGAGTAGAGAGAGAGACGAGGGAGTAGTATAATACCCTGAGAGGAGAGAGAGAAAAAGGAGGGAGTAGTATAATACCCTGAGAGTAGAGAGAGGAGGGAGTAGTATAATATCCTGAGAGGGGAGAGAGAAAAGGGAGGGAGTAGTATAATACCCTGAGAGGAGAGAGAGAGAGGAGGGAGTAGTATAATACCCTGAGAGTAGAGAGAGAGAGGAGGGAGGAGTATAATACCCTGAGAGTAGAGAGAGAGAGGAGGGAGTAGTATAATACCCTGAGAGGAGAGAGAGAAAAGGGAGGGAGTAGTATAATACCCTGAGAGGAGAGAGAGAGAGGAGGGAGTAGTATAATTCCATGAGAGGAGAGAGAGAGAAGAGGGAGTAGTATAATTCCCTGAGAGTAGCGAGAGAGAGAGGAGGTATTAGTATAATTCCCTGATAGGAGAGAGAGGATGTAGTGGTATAATACTTGAGAGGAGGGAGTAGTATAATACAATGAGAGGAGAGAAAGAGAGAGGAGTGAGTAGTATAATACCCTGAGAGTAGAGAGAGAGGAGGGAGTAGTATAATACCCTGAGAGTAGAGAGAGAGAGAGGAGGGAGTAGTATAATATCCTGAGAGGGGAGAGAGAGGAGGGAGAAGGATAATACCCTGAGAGGAGAGAGAGAAAAGGGAGGGAGTAGTATAATACCCTGAGAGGAGAGAGAGAGAGGAGGGAGTAGTATAATACCCTGAGAGTAGAGAGAGAGAGAGGAGGGAGTAGTATAATATCCTGAGAGGGGAGAGAGAAAAGGGAGGGAGTAGTATAATACCCTGAGAGGAGAGAGAGAGAGGAGGGAGTAGTATAATACCCTGAGAGTAGAGAGAGAGAGGAGGGAGGAGTATAATACCCTGAGAGTAGAGAGAGAGAGGAGGGAGTAGTATAATACCCTAAGCGGAGAGAGAGAAAAGGGAAGGAGTAGTATAATACCCTGAGAGGAGAGAGAGAGAGGAGGGAGTAGTATAATTCCATGAGAGGAGAGAGAGAGAAGAGGGAGTAGTATAATTCCCTGAGAGTAGCGAGAGAGAGAGGAGGTATTAGTATAATTCCCTGATAGGAGAGAGAGGATGTAGTGGTATAATACTTGAGAGGAGAGAGAGAGAGGAGGGAGTAGTATAATACCCTGAGAGGAGAGAAAGAGAGAGAGGAGGGAGTAGTATAATATCCTGAGAGGGGAGAGAGAGGAGGGAGAAGGATAATACCCTGAGAGGAGAGAGAGAAAAGGGAGGGAGTAGTATAATACCCTGAGAGGAGAGAGAGAGGAGGGAGAAGTATAATACCCTGAGAGGAGAGAGAGAGGAGGGAGTACTATAATACCCTGAGAGGAGGGAGTAGTATAATACCCAGAGAGTAGAGAGAGAGGAGGTAGTAGTATAATACCCTGAGAGGAGAGAGAGAGAGGAGGGAGTACTATAATACCATGAGAGGAGAGAGAGAGGAGGTAGTAGTATAATACCCTGAGAGGAGAGAGAGAGAGGAGGGAGTAGTATAATACCCTGAGAGGAGAGAGAGAGGAGGGAGTAGTATAATACCCTGAGAGGAGAGAGAGAGGAGGTAGTAGTATAATACCCTGAGAGGAGAGAGAGAGAGAGGAGGGAGTAGTATAATACCATGAGAGGAGAGAGAGAGAAGAGGGAGTAGTATAATTCCCTGGGAGTAGAGAGAGAGAGAGGATGTATTAGTATAATACCCTGAGAGGAGAGAGAGAGGAGGTAGTAGTATAATACCCTGAGAGGAGAGAGAGAGGCGGTAGTAGTATAATACCCTGAGAGGAGAGAGAGAGAGGAGGGAGTAGTATAATACCCTGAGAGGAGAGAGAAAGAGAGGAGGTAGTAGTATAATACCCTGAGAGGAGAGAAAGAGAGAGGAGGGAGTAGTATAATACCCTGAGAGTAGAGAGAGAGAGAGGAGGTAGTAGTATAATACCCTGAGAGAGAGAGAGAGAGAGAGAGAGAGAGAGAGAGAGAGAGAGAGAGAGAGAGAGAGAGAGAGAGAGAGAGGAGGGAGTAGTATAATATCCTGAGAGTAGAGAGCGAGGAGGGAGTATTATAATACCCTGAGAGTAGAGAGAGGAGGTAGTAGTAAAATACCCTGAGAGGAGAGAGAGAGGAGGGAGTAATACAATACCCTGAGAGGAGAGAGAGAGGAGGGAGTACTATAATACCCTGAGAGGAGGGAGTTGTATAATACCCTGAGAGTAGAGAGAGGAGGTAGTAGTAAAATACCCTGAGAGGAGAGAGAGAGGAGGGAGTAATACAATACCCTGAGAGGAGAGAGAGAGAGGAGGGAGTAGTATAATACCATGAGAGGAGAGAGAGAGAGAAGAGGGAGTAGTATAATTCCCTGAGAGTAGAGAGAGAGAGAGGAGGGAGTAGTATAATATCCTGAGAGAGGAGGGAGAAGGATAATACCCTGAGAGGAGAGAGAGAAAATGGAGGGAGTAGTATAATACCCTGAGAGGAGAGAGAGAGGAGGTAGTAGTATAATACCCTGAGAGGAGAGAGAGAGAGGATGGAGTAGTATAATACCATGAGAGGAGAGAGAGAGAAGAGGGAGTAGTATAATTCCCTGAGAGTAGAGAGAGCGAGAGGAGGTATTAGTATAATTCCCTGAGAGTAGAGAGAGAGAGGGGAGGGAGTAGTATAATACCCTGAGAGGAGAGAGAGAGAGAGGAGGTAGTAGTATAATACCCTGAGAGTAGAGAGAGAGAGGATGTAGTGGTATAATACCCTGAGAGGAGAGAGAGAGAGGAGGGAGTAGTATAATACCCTGAGAGTAGAGAGAGAGAGGATGTAGTGGTATAATACCCTGAGAGGAGAGAGAGAGAGGAGGGAGTAGTATAATACCCTGAGAGGAGAGAGATAGAGAGGAGGTAGTAGAATAATACCCTGAGAGGAGAGAGAGAGGAGTTTAATACCCTGAGAGGAGAGAAAGAGAGAGGAGGGAGTAGTATAATACCCTGAGAGGAGAGAGTTAGAGAGGAGGTAGTAGTATAATACCCTGAGAGGAGAGAGAGAGGAGGGAGTAGTATAATACCCTGAGAGGAGAGAGAGGGGAGGTAGTAGTATAATACCCTGAGAGGAGAGAGAGAGAGGAGGGAGTAGAATAATACCCTGAGAGGAGGGAGTAGTATAATACCCTGAGAGGAGAGAGAGAGGAGGGAGTAGTATAATACCCTGAGAGGAGAGAGAGAGAGGAGGGAGTAGTATAATTCCCTGATAGGAGAGAGAGATCAGGTAGTAGTTTAATACCCAGAGAGGAGACAGAGAGGAGGGAGTGGTATAATACCCTGAGAGTAGAGAGCGAGGAGGGAGTATTATAATACCCTGAAAGTAGAGAGAGGAGGTAGTAGTAAAATACCCTGAGAGGAGAGAGAGAGGAGGTAGTAGTATTATACCCTGAGAGTAGAGAGCGAGGAGGGAGTATTATAATACCCTGAGAGAAGAGAGAGGAGGTAGTAGTAAAATACCCTGAGAGGAGAGAGAGAGGAGGGAGTAGTATAATACCCTGAGAGGAGAGAGAGAGGAGGGAGTACTATAATACCCTGAGAGGAGAGAGAGAGAGGAGGGAGTAGTATAATACCCTGAGAGTAGAGAGAGAGAGAGGAGGGAGTAGTATAATATCCTGAGAGGGGAGAGAGAGGATGGAGTAGTATAATACCCTGAGAGGAGAGATAGAGAGGAGGTAGTAGTATAATACCCTGAGAGGAGAGAGAGAGGAGGGAGTAGTATAATACCCTGAGAAGAGAGAAAGAGATAGGAGGGAGTAGTATAATACCCTGAGAGGAGAGAGATAGAGAGGAAATAGTACTATAATACCATGAGAGGAGAGAAATAGGAGGGAGTACTATAATACCCTGAGAGGAGTGAGAGAGGAGGGAGTAGTATAATACCATGAGAGTAGAGAGAGAGAGAGGAGGGAGTAGTATAATTCCATGAGAGGAGAGAGAGAGAAGAGGGAGTAGTATAATTCCCTGAGAGTAGAGAGAGAGAGGAGGGAGTACTATAATACCCTGAGAGGAGGGAGTAGTATAATACCCTGAGAGTAGAGATAGAGGAGGTAGTAGTATAATACCCTGAGAGGAGAGAGAGAGAGGAGGGAGTAGTATAATACCATGAGAGGAGAGAGAGAGAAGAGGGAGTAGTATAATTCCCTGAGAGTAGAGAGAGAGAGAGGATGTATTAGTATAATTCCCTGAGAGGAGAGAGAGAGAGGAGGGAGTAGTATAATACCCTGAGAGGAGAGAGATAGAGAGGAGGTAGTAGTATAATACCCTGAGAGGAGAGAGAGAGGAGGGAGTAGTATAATACCCTGAGAGGAGAGAAAGAGAGAGGACGGAGTAGTATAATACCCTGAGAGTAGAGAGAGAGAGAGTGGAGGGAATAGTATAATACCCTGAGAGGGGAGAGAGAGGAGGGAGAAGGATAATACCCTGAGAGGAGAGAGAGAGAGAGAGGAGGGAATAGTATAATATCCTGAGAGGAGAGAGAGAGAGGAGGGAGTAGTATAATACCCTGAGAGTAGAGAGAGAGAGAGTGGAGGGAGTAGTATAATACCCTGAGAGGAGAGAGAGAGGCGGGAGTAGTATAATACCCTGAGAGGAGAGAAAGAGAATAGGGAGTAGTATAATTCCCTGAGAGTAGCGAGAGAGAGAGGAGGTATTAGTATAATTCCCTGAGAGGAGAGAGAGGATGTAGTGGTATAATACCTGAGAGGAGAGAGAGAGAGGAGGGAGTAGTATAATACCCTGAGAGGGGAGAGATAGAGAGGAGGTAGTAGTATAATACCCTGAGAGGAGAGAAAGAGAGAGGAGGGAGTAGTATAATACCCTGAAAGTAGAGAGAGAGAGGAGTAGTAGTATAATACCCTGAGAGAGAGAAGAGGGAGTAGTATAATTCCCTGAGAGTAGAGAGAGAGAGAGGAGGGAGTAGTATAATATCCTGAGGGGAGAGAGAGGAGGGAGAAGGATAATACCCTGAGAGGAGAGAGAGAAAAGGGAGGGAGTAGTATAATTCCCTGAGAGTAGCGAGAGAGAGGATGTATTAGTATAATTCCCTGAGAGGAGAGAGAGAGAGGAGGTAGTGGTATAATACCTGAGAGGAGAGGGATAGAGAGGAGGTAGTAGTATAATACCCTGAGAGGAGAGAAAGAGAGAGGAGGGAGGATAATAATACCCTGAGAGGAGAGAGATAGAGAGGAGGTAGTAGTATAATACCCTGAGAGGAGAGAAAGAGAGAGGAGGGAGTATAATAATACCCTGAGAGGAGAGAAAGAGAGAGGAGGGAGTAGTATAATACCCTGAGAGGAGAGAGATAGAGAGGAGGTAGTAGTATAATACCATGAGAGGAGAGAAAGAGAGAGGAGGGAGTAGTATAATACCCTGAAAGTAGAGAGAGAGAGAGGAGTAGTAGTATAATACCCTGAGAGGAGAGAGAGAGAGGAGGGAGTAGTATAATTCCCTGAGAGTAGAGAGAGAGGAGGGAGTAGTATAATACCCTGAGAGTAGAGAGAGGGGAGGGAGAAGGATAATACCCTGAGAGTAGAGAGAGAGGAGGGAGTAGTATAATACCCTGAGAGGAGAGAGAGAGAGGACGGAGTAGTATAATACCATGAGAGGAGAGAGAGAGAAGAGGGAGTAGAACAATTCCCTGAGAGTAGAGAGAGAGAGAGGAGGTATTAGTATAATTCCCTGAGAGTAGAGAGAGAGAGAGGAGATATTAGTATAATACCCTGAGAGTAGAGAGAGAGAGGAGGGAGTAGTATAATACCCTGAGAGGAGAGAGATAGAGAGGAGGTAGTAGTATAATACCCTGAGAGGAGAGAGAGAGGAGGGAGTAGTATAATACCCTGAGAGGAGAGAGAGAGAAGAGTAGTAGTATAATACCCTGAGAGGAGAGAGAGAGAAGAGGGAGTAGTATAATTCCCTGAGAGTAGAGAGAGAGAGGGAGGAGGGAGTAGTATAATATCCTGAGAGGGGAGAGAGAGGAGGGAGAAGGATAATACCCTGAGAGGAGAGAGAGAAAAGGGAGGGAGTAGTATAATACCCTGAGAGGAGAGAGAGAGGAGGTAGTAGTATAATACCCTGAGAGGAGAGAGAGAGAGGAGGGAGTAGTATAATACCATGAGAGGAGAGAGAGAGAAGAGGGAGTAGTATAATTCCCTGAGAGTAGCGAGAGAGGAGGGAGTAGTATAATACCCTGAGAGGAGAGAAAGAGAGAGGAGGGAGTAGTATAATACCCTGAGAGTAGAGAGAGAGAGGAGGGAGTAGTATAATATCCTGAGAGGGGAGAGAGAGGAGAGAGAGAAAAGGGAGAGAGTAGTATAATACCCTGAGAGGAGAGAGAGAGAGGAGGGAGTAGTATAATACCCTGAGAGTAGAGAGAGAGAGGAGGGAGTAGTATAATACCCTGAGAGGAGAGAGAGAGGAGGGAGTACTATAATACCCTGAGAGGAGGGAGTAGTATAATACCCTGAGAGGAGAGAGAGAGGAGTAGTAGTATAATACCCTGAGAGGAGAGAAAGAGAGAGGAGGTAGTAGTATAATACCCTGAGAGTAGAGAGAGAGAGGATGTAGTGGTATAATACCCTGAGAGTAGAGAGAGAGGAGGTAGTAGTATAATACCCTGAGAGGAGAGAGAGAGGAGGGAGTAGTATAATACCCTGAGAGGAGAGAGAGGGGAGGTAGTAGTATAATACCCTGAGAGGAGAGAGAGAGAGGAGGGAGTAGAATAATACCCTGAGAGGAGGGAGTAGTATAATACCCTGAGAGGAGAGAGAGAGGAGGGAGTAGTATAATACCCTGAGAGGAGAGAGAGAGAGGAGGGAGTAGTATAATTCCCTGAGAGGAGAGAGAGATGAGGTAATAGTTTAATACCCAGAGAGGAGAAAGAGAGGAGGGAGTGGTATAATACCCTGAGAGTAGAGAGCGAGGAGGGAGTATTATAATACCCTGAAAGTAGAGAGAGGAGGTAGTAGTAAAATACCCTGAGAGGAGAGAGAGAGGAGGGAGTAGTATTATACCCTGAGAGTAGAGAGCGAGGAGGGAGTATTATAATACCCTGAGAGTAGAGAGAGGAGGTAGTAGTAAAATACCCTGAGAGGAGAGAGAGAGGAGGGAGTAGTATAATACCCTGAGAGGAGAGAGAGAGGAGGGAGTACTATAATACCCTGAGAGGAGGGAGTAGTATAATACCCTGAGAGTAGAGAGAGAGGAGGTAGTAGTATAATACCCTGAGAGGAGAGAGAGAGAGGAGGGAGTAGTATAATACCATGAGAGGAGAGAGAGAGAAGAGGGAGTAGTATAATGCCCTGAGAGTAGAGAGAGAGAGAGAGGAGGGAGTACTATAATACCCTGAGAGGAGGGAGTAGTATAATACCCTGAGAGTAGAGAGAGAGGAGGTAGTAGTATAATACCCTGAGAGGAGAGAGAGAGAGGAGGGAGTAGTATAATACCATGAGAGGAGAGAGAGAGAGGAGGGAGTAGTATAATGCCCTGAGAGGAGAGAGAGAGGAGGGAGTAGTATAATACCCTGAGAAGAGAGAACGAGAGAGGAGGGAGTAGTATAATACCCTGAGAGGAGAGAGATAGAGAGGAAGTAGTACTATAATACAATGAGAGGAGAGAAAGAGGAGGGAGTACTATAATACCTTGAGAGGAGTGAGAGAGGAGGGAGTAGTATAATTCCATGAGAGGAGAGAGAGAGAAGAGAGAGTAGTATAATTCCCTGAGAGTAGAGAGAGAGAGGAGGGAGTACTATAATACCCTGAGAGGAGGGAGTAGTATAATACCCTGAGAGTAGAGAGAAAGGAGGTAGTAGTATAATACCCTGAGAGGAGAGAGAGAGAGGAGGGAGTAGTATAATACCATGAGAGGAGAGAGAGAGAAGAGGGAGTAGTATAATTCCCTAAAAGTAGAGAGAGAGAGAGGATGTATTAGTATAATTCCCTGAGAGGAGAGAGAGGAGGGAGTAGTATAATACCCTGAGAGGAGAGAGAGAGAGGAGGTAGTAGTATAATACCCTGAGAGGAGAGAGAGAGGAGGGAGTAGTATAATACCCTGAGAGGAGAGAAAGAGAGAGGACGGAGTAGTATAATACCCTGAGAGTAGAGAGAGAGAGCGAGGAGGGAATAGTATAATACCCTGAGAGGGGAGAGAGAGGAGGGAGAAGGATAATACCCTGAGAGGAGAGAGAGAGAGAGAGGAGGGAATAGTATAATATCCTGAGAGTAGAGAGAGAGGAGGTAGTAGTATAATACCCTGAGAGGAGAGAGAGAGGAGGTAGTAGTATAATACCCTGAGAGGAGAGAGAGAGAGGAGGGAGTAGTATAATGCCCTGAGAGTAGAGAGAGAGAGAGGAGGGAGTAGTATAATATCCTGAGAGGGGAGAGAGAGGAGGGAGTAGTATAATACCCTGAGAGGAGAGAGAGAGGAGGGAGTAGTATAATACCCTGAGAAGAGAGAAAGAGAGAGGAGGGAGTAGTATAATACCCTGAGAGGAGAGAGATAGAGAGGAAGTAGTACTATAATACCATGAGAGGAGAGAAAGAGGAGGGAGTACTATAATACCCTGAGAGGAGTGAGAGAGGAGGGAGTAGTATAATACCATGAGAGTAGAGAGAGAGAGAGGAGGGAGTAGTATAATTCCATGAGAGGAGAGAGAGAGAAGAGGGAGTAGTATAATTCCCTGAGAGTAGAGAGAGAGAGGAGGGAGTAGTATAATACCCTGAGAGTAGGGAGAGAGAGGAGGGAGTAGTATAATACCCTGAGAGGAGAGAGAGAGAGGATGTAGTAGTATAATACCCTGAGAGGAGAGAGAGAGGAGGGAGTAGTATAATACCCTGAGAGTAGGGAGTAGTATAATACCCTGAGAGTA
>NC_074703.1:24538730-24624383 GCF_029448725.1 Salvelinus fontinalis | reverse complement strand
GGGAGTAGTATAATACCCTGAGAGAAGAGAGAGAGAGGAGGGAGTAGTATAATACCCTGAGAGGAGAGAGAGAGAAGAGGGAGTAGTATAATTCCCTAAAAGTAGAGAGAGAGAGAGGATGTATTAGTATAATTCCCTGAGAGGAGAGAGAGGAGGGAGTAGTATAATACCCTGAGAGGAGAGAGAGAGGAGGGAGTAGTATAATACCCTGGGAGGAGAGAAAGAGAGAGGACGGAGTAGTATAATACCCTGAGAGTAGAGAGAGAGAGAGAGGAGGGAATAGTATAATACCCTGAGAGGGGAGAGAGAGGAGGGAGAAGGATAATACCCTGAGAGGAGAGAGAGAGAGAGAGGAGGGAATAGTATAATATCCTGAGAGGGGAGAGAGAGGAGGGAGTAGTATAATACCCTGAGAGGAGAGAGAGAGGAGGTAGTAGTATAATACCCTGAGAGGAGAGAGAGAGGCGGGAGTAGTATAATACCCTGAGAGGAGAGAAAGAGAATAGGGAGTAGTATAATTCCCTGAGAGTAGAGAGAGAGAGAGGAGGTATTAGTATAATTCCCTGAGAGGAGAGAGAGAGAGGAGGGAGTAGTATAATACCCTGAGAGGAGAGAGATAGAGAGGAGGTAGTAGTATAATACCCTGAGAGGAGAGAAAGAGAGAGGAGGGAGTAGTATAATACCCTGAAAGTAGAGAGAGAGAGAGGAGTAGTAGTATAATACCCTGAGAGAGAGAAGAGGGAGTAGTATAATTCCCTGAGAGTAGAGAGAGAGAGAGGAGGGAGTAGTATAATATCCTGAGAGGGGAGAGAGAGGAGGGAGAAGGATAATACCCTGAGAGGAGAGAGAGAAAAGGGAGGGAGTAGTATAATTCCCTGAGAGTAGCGAGAGAGAGGAGGTATTAGTATAATTCCCTGAGAGGAGAGAGAGGATGTAGTGGTATAATACCTGAGAGGAGAGAGAGGAGGGAGTAGTATAATACCATGAGAGGAGAGAAAGAGAGAGGAGGGAGTAGTATAATACCCTGAGAGGAGAGAGAGAGGAGGGAGTAGTATAATACCCTGAGAGTAGAGAGAGGGGAGGGAGAAGGATAATACCCTGAGAATAGAGAGAGAGGAGGGAGTAGTATAATACCCTGAGAGGAGAGAGAGAGAGGACGGAGTAGTATAATACCATGAGAGGAGAGAGAGAGAAGAGGGAGTAGAATAATTCCCTGAGAGTAGAGAGAGAGAGAGAGGAGGTATTAGTATAATTCCCTGAGAGTAGAGAGAGAGAGAGGAGATATTAGTATAATACCCTGAGAGTAGAGAGAGAGAGGAGGGAGTAGTATAATACCCTGAGAGGAGAGAGATAGAGAGGAGGTAGTAGTATAATACCCTGAGAGGAGAGAGAGAGGAGGGAGTAGTATAATACCCTGAGAGGAGAGAGAGGGGAGGTAGTAGTATAATACCCTGAGAGGAGATAGAGAGAGGAGGGAGTAGTATAATACCCTGAGAGTAGGGAGTAGTATAATACCCTGAGAGAAGAGAGAGAGGAGGGAGTAGTATAATACCCTGAGAGTAGGGAGTAGTATAATACCCTGAGAGTAGGGAGTAGTATAATACCCTGAGAGTAGAGAGAGAGGATGTAGTAGTATAATACCCTGAGAGTAGAGAGAGAGGAGGGAGTAGTATAATACCCTGAGAGAAGAGAGAGAGAGGATGTATTAGTATAATACCCTGAGAGGAGAGAGAGAGGAGGTAGTAGTATAATACCCTGAGAGAAGAGAGAGAGAGGATGTAGTAGTATAATACCCTGAGAGGAGAGAGAGAGGAGGGAGTAGTATAATACCCTGAGAGAAGAGAGAGAGAGAGGAGGTAGTAGTATAATACCCTGAGAGAAGAGAGAGAGAGAGGAGGTAGTAGTATAATACCCTGAGAGAAGAGAGAGAGAGAGGAGGTAGTAGTATAATACCCTGAGAGGAGAGAGAGAGGAGGGAGTAGTATAATACCCTGAGAGAAGAGAGAGAGAGGATGTAGTAGTATAATACCCTGAGAGGAGAGAGAGAGGAGGGAGTAGTATAATACCCTGAGAGTAGAGAGAGAGAGAGGATGTAGTAGTATAATACCCTGAGAGGAGAGAGAGAGGAGGGAGTAGTATAATACCCTGAGAGAAGAGAGAGAGAGAGGAGGTAGTAGTATAATACCCTGAGAGAAGAGAGAGAGAGGATGTATTAGTATAATACCCTGAGAGGAGAGAGAGAGGAGGTAGTAGTATAATACCCTGAGAGAAGAGAGTGAGAGGATGTAGTAGTATAATACCCTGAGAGAAGAGAGAGAGGAGGTAGTAGTATAATACCCTGAGAGTAGAGAGAGAGGATGTAGTAGTATAATACCCTGAGAGTAGAGAGAGAGAGGAGGGAATAGTATAATACCCTGAGAGGAGAGAGAGAGAGAGGATGTAGTAGTATAATAACCTGAGAGGAGAGAGAGAGGAGGGAGTAGTATAATACCCTGAGAGGAGAGAGAGAGGATGTAGTGGTATAATACCCTGAGAGGAGAGAGAGAGGAGGGAGTAGTATAATACCCTGAGAGTAGAGAGAGAGGATGTAGTAGTATAATACCCTGAGAGGAGAGAGAGAGGATGTAGTGGTATAATACCCTGAGAGGAGAGAGAGAGGAGGGAGTAGTATAATACCCTGAGAGTAGAGAGAGAGAGGAGGGAGTAGTATAATACCCTGAGAGTAGAGAGAGAGAGAGGATGTAGTAGTATAATAACCTGAGAGGAGAGAGAGAGGAGGGAGTAGTATAATACCCTGAGAGAAGAGAGAGAGAGAGGAGGTAGTAGTATAATACCCTGAGAGTAGAGAGAGAGGAGGGAGTAGTATAATACCCTGAGAGGAGAGAGAGAGGAGGGAGTAGTATAATACCATGAGAGGAGAGAGAGAGAAGAGGGAGTAGTATAATACCCTGAGAGTAGAGAGAGAGGAGGGAGTAGTATAATACCCTGAGAGTAGAGAGAGAGAAGAGGGAGTAGTATAATTCCCTGAGAGTAGAGAGAGAGAGGGAGGGAGTAGTATAATATCCTGAGAGGGGAGAGAGAGGAGGGAGAAGGATAATACCCTGAGAGGAGAGAGAGAAAAGGGAGGGAGTAGTATAATACCCTGAGAGGAGAGAGAGAGGAGGTAGTAGTATAATACCCTGAGAGGAGAGAGAGAGAGGAGGGAGTAGTATAATACCCTGAGAGGAGAGAGAGAGGAGGGAGTAGTATAATACCATGAGAGGAGAGAGAGAGAAGAGGGAGTAGTATAATTCCCTGAGAGTAGCGAGAGAGAGAGGAGGTAGTAGTTTAATTCCCTGATAGGAGAGAGATAGAGAGGAGGTAGTAGTATAATACCCTGAGAGGAGAGAGATAGAGAGGAGGTAGTAGTATAATACCCTGAGAGGAGAGAGAGTGGAGGGAGTAGTATAATACCCTGAGAGGAGAGAAAGAGAGAGGAGGGAGTAGTATAATACCCTGAGAGTAGAAAGAAAGGAGGGAGTAGTATAATACCCTGAGAGTAGAAAGAGAGGAGGTAGTAGTATAATACCCTGAGAGGAGAGAGATAGAGAGGAGGTAGTAGTATAATACCCTGAGAGGAGAGAGAGTGGAGGGAGTAGTATAATACCCTGAGAGGAGAGAAAGAGAGAGGAGGGAGTAGTATAATACCCTGAGAGTAGAAAGAGAGGAGGGAGTAGTATAATATCCTGAGAGGGGAGAGAGAGGAGGGAGAAGGATAATACCCTGAGAGGAGAGAGAGAAAAGGGAGGGAGTAGTATAATACCCTGAGAGTAGAGAGAGAGGAGGGAGTACTATAATACCCTGAGAGGAGGGAGTAGTATAATACCCTGAGAGGAGAGAGAGAGAAGAGGGAGTAGTATAATTCCCTGAGAGTAGAGAGAGAGGGAGGAGGGAGTAGTATAATATCCTGAGAGGGGAGGGAGTAGTATAATACCCTGAGAGGAGAGAGAGAGGAGGTAGTAGTATAATACCCTGAGAGGAGAGAGATAGAAAGGAGGGAGTAGTATAATATCCTGAGAGGAGGGAGAGGGGAGGTAGTAGTATAATACCCTGAGAGGAGAGAGAGAGGAGGGTGTAGAATAATACCATGAGAGGAGAGAGAGGGGAGGGAGGAGTATAATACCCTGAGAGTAGAGAGAGAGAGGAGGTATTAGTATAATTCCCTGAGAGTAGAGAGAGAGAGGAGATATTAGTATAATACCCTGAGAGTAGAGAGAGAGAGGAGGGAGTAGTATAATACCCTGAGAGGAGAGAGATAGAGAGGAGGTAGTAGTATAATACCCTGAGAGGAGAGAGAGAGGAGGGAGTAGTATAATACCCTGAGAGGAGAGAGAGGGGAGGTAGTAGTATAATACCCTGAGAGGAGATAGAGAGAGGAGGGAGTAGTATAATACCCTGAGAGTAGGGAGTAGTATAATACCCTGAGAGAAGAGAGAGAGGAGGGAGTAGTATAATACCCTGAGAGTAGGGAGTAGTATAATACCCTGAGAGTAGGGAGTAGTATAATACCCTGAGAGTAGAGAGAGAGGATGTAGTAGTATAATACCCTGAGAGTAGAGAGAGAGGAGGGAGTAGTATAATACCCTGAGAGAAGAGAGAGAGAGGATGTATTAGTATAATACCCTGAGAGGAGAGAGAGAGGAGGTAGTAGTATAATACCCTGAGAGAAGAGAGAGAGAGGATGTAGTAGTATAATACCCTGAGAGGAGAGAGAGAGGAGGGAGTAGTATAATACCCTGAGAGAAGAGAGAGAGAGAGGAGGTAGTAGTATAATACCCTGAGAGAAGAGAGAGAGAGAGGAGGTAGTAGTATAATACCCTGAGAGAAGAGAGAGAGAGAGGAGGTAGTAGTATAATACCCTGAGAGGAGAGAGAGAGGAGGGAGTAGTATAATACCCTGAGAGAAGAGAGAGAGAGGATGTAGTAGTATAATACCCTGAGAGGAGAGAGAGAGGAGGGAGTAGTATAATACCCTGAGAGTAGAGAGAGAGAGAGGATGTAGTAGTATAATACCCTGAGAGGAGAGAGAGAGGAGGGAGTAGTATAATACCCTGAGAGAAGAGAGAGAGAGAGGAGGTAGTAGTATAATACCCTGAGAGAAGAGAGAGAGAGGATGTATTAGTATAATACCCTGAGAGGAGAGAGAGAGGAGGTAGTAGTATAATACCCTGAGAGAAGAGAGTGAGAGGATGTAGTAGTATAATACCCTGAGAGAAGAGAGAGAGGAGGTAGTAGTATAATACCCTGAGAGTAGAGAGAGAGGATGTAGTAGTATAATACCCTGAGAGTAGAGAGAGAGAGGAGGGAATAGTATAATACCCTGAGAGGAGAGAGAGAGAGAGGATGTAGTAGTATAATAACCTGAGAGGAGAGAGAGAGGAGGGAGTAGTATAATACCCTGAGAGGAGAGAGAGAGGATGTAGTGGTATAATACCCTGAGAGGAGAGAGAGAGGAGGGAGTAGTATAATACCCTGAGAGTAGAGAGAGAGGATGTAGTAGTATAATACCCTGAGAGGAGAGAGAGAGAATGTAGTGGTATAATACCCTGAGAGGAGAGAGAGAGGAGGGAGTAGTATAATACCCTGAGAGTAGAGAGAGAGAGGAGGGAGTAGTATAATACCCTGAGAGTAGAGAGAGAGAGAGGATGTAGTAGTATAATAACCTGAGAGGAGAGAGAGAGGAGGGAGTAGTATAATACCCTGAGAGAAGAGAGAGAGAGAGGAGGTAGTAGTATAATACCCTGAGAGTAGAGAGAGAGGAGGGAGTAGTATAATACCCTGAGAGGAGAGAGAGAGGAGGGAGTAGTATAATACCATGAGAGGAGAGAGAGAGAAGAGGGAGTAGTATAATACCCTGAGAGTAGAGAGAGAGGAGGGAGTAGTATAATACCCTGAGAGTAGAGAGAGAGAAGAGGGAGTAGTATAATTCCCTGAGAGTAGAGAGAGAGAGGGAGGGAGTAGTATAATATCCTGAGAGGGGAGAGAGAGGAGGGAGAAGGATAATACCCTGAGAGGAGAGAGAGAAAAGGGAGGGAGTAGTATAATACCCTGAGAGGAGAGAGAGAGGAGGTAGTAGTATAATACCCTGAGAGGAGAGAGAGAGAGGAGGGAGTAGTATAATACCCTGAGAGGAGAGAGAGAGGAGGGAGTAGTATAATACCATGAGAGGAGAGAGAGAGAAGAGGGAGTAGTATAATTCCCTGAGAGTAGCGAGAGAGAGAGGAGGTAGTAGTTTAATTCCCTGATAGGAGAGAGATAGAGAGGAGGTAGTAGTATAATACCCTGAGAGGAGAGAGATAGAGAGGAGGTAGTAGTATAATACCCTGAGAGGAGAGAGAGTGGAGGGAGTAGTATAATACCCTGAGAGGAGAGAAAGAGAGAGGAGGGAGTAGTATAATACCCTGAGAGTAGAAAGAAAGGAGGGAGTAGTATAATACCCTGAGAGTAGAAAGAGAGGAGGTAGTAGTATAATACCCTGAGAGGAGAGAGATAGAGAGGAGGTAGTAGTATAATACCCTGAGAGGAGAGAGAGTGGAGGGAGTAGTATAATACCCTGAGAGGAGAGAAAGAGAGAGGAGGGAGTAGTATAATACCCTGAGAGTAGAAAGAGAGGAGGGAGTAGTATAATATCCTGAGAGGGGAGAGAGAGGAGGGAGAAGGATAATACCCTGAGAGGAGAGAGAGAAAAGGGAGGGAGTAGTATAATACCCTGAGAGTAGAGAGAGAGGAGGGAGTACTATAATACCCTGAGAGGAGGGAGTAGTATAATACCCTGAGAGGAGAGAGAGAGAAGAGGGAGTAGTATAATTCCCTGAGAGTAGAGAGAGAGGGAGGAGGGAGTAGTATAATATCCTGAGAGGGGAGGGAGTAGTATAATACCCTGAGAGGAGAGAGAGAGGAGGTAGTAGTATAATACCCTGAGAGGAGAGAGATAGAAAGGAGGGAGTAGTATAATATCCTGAGAGGAGGGAGAGGGGAGGTAGTAGTATAATACCCTGAGAGGAGAGAGAGAGGAGGGTGTAGAATAATACCATGAGAGGAGAGAGAGGGGAGGGAGGAGTATAATACCCTGAGAGTAGAGAGAGAGAGGAGGGAGTAGTATAATACCCTGAGAGGAGAGAGATAGAAAGGAGGGAGTAGTATAATATCCTGAGAGGAGGGAGAGGGGAGGTAGTAGTATAATACCCTGAGAGGAGAGAGAGAGGAGGGAGTAGAATAATACCATGAGAGGAGAGAGAGGGGAGGTAGTAGTATAATACCCTGAGAGGAGAGAGAGAGAGGAGGGAGTAGAATAATACCATGAGAGGAGAGAGAGAGAAGAGGGAGTAGTATAATTCCCTGAGAGTAGAGAGAGAGAGAGGAGGGTGTAGTATAATACCCTGAGAGGAGAGAGAGAGAAGAGGGAGTAGTATAATACCCTGAGAGTAGAGAGAGAGGAGGGAGTAGTATAATACCCTGAGAGGAGAGAGAGAGGAGGTTTTAGTATAATACCCTGAGAGTAGAGAGAGGAGGTAGTAGTAAAATACCCTGAGAGGAGAGAGAGAGGAGGGAGTAGTATAATACCCTGAGAGTAGAGAGAGAGGAGGGAGTAGTATAATACCCTGAGAGTAGAGAGAGGAGGTAGTAGTATAATACCCTGAGAGTAGAGAGAGAGAGAGGAGGGAGTAGTATAATACCCTGAGAGTAGAGAGAGAGGAGGGAGTAGTATAATACCCTGAGAGGAGAGAGAGAGGAGGTTTTAGTATAATACCCTGAGAGTAGAGAGAGGAGGAAGTAGTAAAATACCCTGAGAGGAGAGAGAGAGGAGGGAGTAGTATAATACCCTGAGAGTAGAGAGAGAGGAGGGAGTAGTATAATACCCTGAGAGTAGAGAGAGGAGGTAGTAGTAAAATACCCTGAGAGGAGAGAGAGAAGAGGGAGTAGTATAATACCCTGAGAGGAGAGAGATAGAGAGGAGGGAGTAGTATAATACCCTGAGAGGAGAGAGAGAGGAGGTTTTAGTTCAATACCCTGGGAGGAGAGAGAGAGAGGAGGGAGTAGTATAATACCCTGAGAGAAGAGAAAGAGGAGGGAGTAGTATAATACCCTGAGAGTAGAGAGAGGGGAGGGAGAAGTATAATACCCTGAGAGGAGAGAGAGAGGAGGAAGTATTATAATACCCTCAGAGGAGAGAGGAGGGAGTAGTATAATACCCTGAGAGTGGAGAGAGAGGAGGTAGTAGTATAATACCCTGAGAGTAGAGAGAGGGGAGGGAGAAGTATAATACCCTGAGAGGAGAGAGAGAGGAGGAAGTATTATAATACCCTCAGAGGAGAGAGAGGAGGGAGTAGTATAATACCCTGAGAGTAGAAAGAGAGAGAGGAGGTAGTAGTATAATACCCTGAGAGTAGAGAGAGAGAGAGAGAGGAGTAGTGTAATACCCTGAGAGGAGAGAGAGAGGAGGGAGTAGTATAATACCCTGAGAGGAGAGAGGAGGGAGTAGTATAATACCCTGAGAGGAGAGAGAGAGGAGGGAGTAGTATAATACCCTGAGAGGAGGGAGTAGTATAATACCCTGAGAGCAGAGAGAGAGCAGGGAGTAGTATAATACCCTGAGAGGAGAGAGGAGGGAGTAGGGAGTAGTATAATTCCCTGAGAGGAGAGAGAGAGAGAGGAGGTAGTAGTATAATACCCTGAGAGGAGAGAGAGAGAGAGGAGGTAGTAGTATAATACCCTGAGAGGAGAGAGAGAGAGAGAGGAGGGAGTAGTATAATACCCTGAGAGTAGAGAGAGAGGAGGGAGTAGTATAATACCCTGAGAGGAGAGAGAGAAAAGGGAGTAGTATAATACCCTGAGAGTAGAGAGAGAGGAGGGAGTACTATAATACCCTGAGAGGAGGGAGTAGTATAATACCCTGAGAGGAGAGAGAGAGAAGAGGGAGTAGTATAATTCCCTGAGAGTAGAGAGAGAGGGAGGAGGGAGTAGTATAATATCCTGAGAGGGGAGGGAGTAGTATAATACCCTGAGAGGAGAGAGAGAGGAGGTAGTAGTATAATACCCTGAGAGGAGAGAGATAGAAAGGAGGGAGTAGTATAATACCATGAGAGGAGAGAGAGGGGAGGTAGTAGTATAATACCCTGAGAGGAGAGAGAGAGAGGAGGGAGTAGTATAATATCCTGAGAGGAGGGAGAGGGGAGGTAGTAGTATAATACCCTGAGAGGAGAGAGAGAGGAGGGAGTAGAATAATACCATGAGAGGAGAGAGAGGGGAGGTAGTAGTATAATACCCTGAGAGGAGAGAGAGAGAGGAGGGAGTAGAATAATACCATGAGAGGAGAGAGAGAGAAGAGGGAGTAGTATAATTCCCTGAGAGTAGAGAGAGAGAGAGGAGGGTGTAGTATAATACCCTGAGAGGAGAGAGAGAGAAGAGGGAGTAGTATAATACCCTGAGAGTAGAGAGAGAGGAGGGAGTAGTATAATACCCTGAGAGGAGAGAGAGAGGAGGTTTTAGTATAATACCCTGAGAGTAGAGAGAGGAGGTAGTAGTAAAATACCCTGAGAGGAGAGAGAGAGGAGGGAGTAGTATAATACCCTGAGAGTAGAGAGAGAGGAGGGAGTAGTATAATACCCTGAGAGTAGAGAGAGGAGGTAGTAGTATAATACCCTGAGAGTAGAGAGAGAGAGAGGAGGGAGTAGTATAATACCCTGAGAGTAGAGAGAGAGGAGGGAGTAGTATAATACCCTGAGAGGAGAGAGAGAGGAGGTTTTAGTATAATACCCTGAGAGTAGAGAGAGGAGGAAGTAGTAAAATACCCTGAGAGGAGAGAGAGAGGAGGGAGTAGTATAATACCCTGAGAGTAGAGAGAGAGGAGGGAGTAGTATAATACCCTGAGAGTAGAGAGAGGAGGTAGTAGTAAAATACCCTGAGAGGAGAGAGAGAAGAGGGAGTAGTATAATACCCTGAGAGGAGAGAGATAGAGAGGAGGGAGTAGTATAATACCCTGAGAGGAGAGAGAGAGGAGGTTTTAGTTCAATACCCTGGGAGGAGAGAGAGAGAGGAGGGAGTAGTATAATACCCTGAGAGAAGAGAAAGAGGAGGGAGTAGTATAATACCCTGAGAGTAGAGAGAGGGGAGGGAGAAGTATAATACCCTGAGAGGAGAGAGAGAGGAGGAAGTATTATAATACCCTCAGAGGAGAGAGGAGGGAGTAGTATAATACCCTGAGAGTGGAGAGAGAGGAGGTAGTAGTATAATACCCTGAGAGTAGAGAGAGGGGAGGGAGAAGTATAATACCCTGAGAGGAGAGAGAGAGGAGGAAGTATTATAATACCCTCAGAGGAGAGAGAGGAGGGAGTAGTATAATACCCTGAGAGTAGAAAGAGAGAGAGGAGGTAGTAGTATAATACCCTGAGAGTAGAGAGAGAGAAAGAGAGGAGTAGTGTAATACCCTGAGAGGAGAGAGAGAGGAGGGAGTAGTATAATACCCTGAGAGGAGAGAGGAGGGAGTAGTATAATACCCTGAGAGGAGAGAGAGAGGAGGGAGTAGTATAATACCCTGAGAGGAGGGAGTAGTATAATACCCTGAGAGCAGAGAGAGAGCAGGGAGTAGTATAATACCCTGAGAGGAGAGAGGAGGGAGTAGGGAGTAGTATAATTCCCTGAGAGGAGAGAGAGAGAGAGGAGGTAGTAGTATAATACCCTGAGAGGAGAGAGAGAGAGAGGAGGTAGTAGTATAATACCCTGAGAGGAGAGAGAGAGAGAGAGGAGGGAGTAGTATAATACCCTGAGAGTAGAGAGAGAGGAGGGAGTAGTATAATACCCTGAGAGTAGAGAGAGAGAGGAGGGAGTAGTATAATACCCTGAGAGGAGAAAGAGAGGAGGGAGAAGTACAATACCCTGAGAGGAGAGAGAGAGGAGGGAGTAGTATAATACCCTGAGAGGAGAGAGAGAAGAGGGAGTAGTATAATACCCTGAGAGGAGAGAGAGAGGAGGTAGTAGTATAATACCCTGAGAGGAGAGAGAGAGGAGGGAGAAGTACAATACCCTGAGAGTAGGGAGAGAGGAGGGAGTAGTATAATACCCTGAGAGGAGAGAGAGAGGAGGTAGTAGTATAATACCATGGGGGGAGAGAGAGAGAGGAAGGAGTAGTAATATACCCTGAGAGGACAGACAGAGAGGAGGGAGTAGTATAATACCCTGAGAGGAGAGAGAGAGGAGGGAGTAGTATAATACCAAAAGAGTAGAGAGAGAGGAGGGAGTAATATAATACCCTGGGAGGAGAGAGAGAGAGGAGGGAGTAGTAAAATACCCTGAGAGGACAGAGAGAGGAGGGAGAAGTACAATACCCTGAGAGGAGAGAGAGAGGAGGGAGTAGTATAATACGCTGAGAGTAGAGAGAGGAGGTAGTAGTAAAATACCCTGAGAGGAGAGAGAGAAGAGGGAGTAGTATAATACCCTGAGAGGAGAGAGATAGAGAGGAGGGAGTAGTATAATACCCTGAGATGAGAGAGAGAGGAGGTTTTAGTATAATACCCTGGGAGGAGAGAGAGAGAGGAGGGAGTAGTATAATACCCTGAGAGAAGAGAAAGAGGAGGGAGTAGTATAATACCCTGAGAGGAGAGAGAGAGGAGGAAGTATTATAATACCCTCAGAGGAGAGAGGAGGGAGTAGTATAATACCCTGAGAGTGGAGAGAGAGGAGGTAGTAGTATAATACCCTGAGAGTAGAGAGAGGAGGCAGTAGTAAAATACCCTGAGAGGAGAGAGAGAGGAGGGAGTAGTATAATACCCTGAGAGTAGAGAGAGAGGAGGGAGTAGTATAATACCCTGAGAGTAGAGAGAGGAGGTAGTAGTAAAATACCCTGAGAGGAGAGAGAGAAGAGGGAGTAGTATAATACCCTGAGAGGAGAGAGATAGAGAGGAGGGAGTAGTATAATACCCTGGGAGGAGAGAGAGAGGAGGTTTTAGTATAATACCCTGGGAGGAGAGAGAGAGGGAGTAGTATAATACCCTGAGAGAAGAGAAAGAGGAGGGAGTAGTATAATACCCTGAGAGTAGAGAGAGGGGAGGGAGAAGTATAATACCCTGAGAGGAGAGAAAGAGGAGGAAGTATTATAATACCCTCAGAGGAGAGAGGAGGGAGTAGTATAATACCCTGAGAGCGGAGAGAGAGGAGGTAGTAGTATAATACCCTGAGAGTAGAGAGAGGGGAGGGAGAAGTATAATACCCTGAGAGGACAGAGAGAGGAGGAAGTATTATAATACCCTCAGAGGAGAGAGAGGAGGGAGTAGTATAATACCCTGAGAGTAGAAAGAGAGAGAGGAGGTAGTAGTATAATACCCTGAGAGTAGAGAGAGAGAGAGAGAGGAGTAGTGTAATACCCTGAGAGGAGAGAGAGAGGAGGGAATAGTATAATACCCTGAGAGGAGAAAGAGAGGAGGGAGTAGTATAATACCCTGAGAGGAGAGAGAGAGGAGGGAGTAGTATAATACCCTGAGAGGAGGGAGTAGTATAATACCCTGAGAGCAGAGAGAGAGCAGGGAGTAGTATAATACCCTGAGAGGAGAGAGGAGGGAGTAGGGAGTAGTATAATTCCCTGAGAGGAGAGAGAGAGAGAGGAGGTAGTAGTATAATACCCTAAAAGGAGAGAGAGAGAGGAGGTAGTTGTATAATACCCTGAGAGGAGAGAGAGAGAGAGAGGAGGGAGTAGTATAATACCCTGAGAGTAGAGAGAGAGGAGGGAGTAGTATAATACCCTGAGAGGAGAGAGAGAGGAGGTAGTAGTATAATACCATGGGGGGAGAGAGAGAGAGGAAGGAGTAGTAAAATACCCTGAGAGGACGGAGAGAGAGGAGGGAGTAGTATAATACCCTGAGAGGAGAGAGAGAGGAGGGAGTAGTATAATACCAAAAGAGTAGAGAGAGAGGAGGGAGTAATATAATACCCTGGGAGGAGAGAGAGAGAGGAGGGAGTAGTAAAATACCCTGAGAGGACAGAGAGAGGAGGGAGAAGTACAATACCCTGAGAGGAGAGAGAGAGGAGGGAGTAGTATAATACCCTGAGAGGAGAGAGAGAAGAGGGAGTAGTATAATACCCTGGGAGGAGAGAGAGAAAGGAGGGAGTAGTATAATACCCTGAGAGGAGAGAGACAGGAGGGAGTAGTATAATACCCTGAGAGTAGAGAGAGAGGAGGGAGTAGTATAATACCCTGAGAGGAGAGAGAGAGGAGGTAGTAGTATAATACCATGGGGGGAGAGAGAGAGAGGAAGGAGTAGTAAAATACCCTGAGAGGACAGAGAGAGAGGAGGGAGTAGTATAATACCCTGAGAGGAGAGAGAGAGGAGGGAGTAGTATAATACCAAAAGAGTAGAGAGAGAGGAGGGAGTAGTATAATACCCTGGGAGGAGAGAGAGAGAGGAGGGAGTAGTAAAATACCCTGAGAGGACAGAGAGAGAGGAGGGAGTAGTATAATACCCTGAGAGGAGAGAGAGAGAGAGAGAGAGGAGGGAGTAGTATAATACCCTGAGAGTAGAGAGAGAGGAGGGAGTAGTATAATACCCTGAGAAGAGAAAGAGAGGAGGGAGAAGTACAATACCCTGAGAGGAGAGAGAGAGGAGGGAGTAGTATAATACCCTGAGAGGAGAGAGAAGAGAGGGAGTAGTATAATACCCTGAGAGGAGAGAGAGAGGAGGTAGTAGTATAATACCCTGAGAGGAGAGAGAGAAGAGGGAGTAGTATAATACCCTGAGAGTAGAGAGAGAGAGGAGGGAGTAGTATAATACCCTGAGAGGAGAAAGAGAGGAGGGAGAAGTACAATACCCTGAGAGGAGAGAGAGAGGAGGGAGTAGTATAATACCCTGAGAGGAGAGAGAGAAGAGGGAGTAGTATAATACCCTGAGAGGAGAGAGAGAGGAGGTAGTAGTATAATACCCTGAGAGAAGAGAGAGAGGAGGGAGTAGTATAATACCCTGAGAGGAGAGAGAGAGGAGGTAGTAGTATAATACCATGGGGGGAGAGAGAGAGAGGAAGGAGTAGTAAAATACCCTGAGAGGACAGAGAGAGAGGAGGGAGTAGTATAATACCCTGAGAGGAGAGAGAGAGGAGGGAGTAGTATAATACCAAAAGAGTAGAGATAGAGGAGGTAGTAGTATAATACCCTGAGAGGAGAGAGAGAGAGGAGGGAGTAGTATAATACCCTGAGAGTAGAGAGAGAGAAGAGGTAGTAGTATAATACCCTGAGATGAGAGAGAGAGAGGAGGGAGTAGTACAATACCCTGAGAGTAGAGAGAGAGGAGGGAGTAGTATAATACCCTGAGAGGAGGGAGTAGTATAATTCCCTGCGAGGAGAGAGAGAGAGAGGAGGGAGTAGTATTATTCCCTTGAGGAGAGAGAGAGGAGGTAGTAGTATAATACCCTGAGAGGAGAGAGAGAGAGAGGAGGTAGTAATATAATACACTGATAGGAGAGAGAGAGAGAGAGGAGGGAGTAGTATAATACCCTGAGAGTAGAGAAAGAGGAGGGAGTAGTATAATACCCTGGGAGGAGAGAGAGAGAGGAGGGAGTAGTATAATACCCTGAGAGGAGAGAGAGAGGAGAGAGTAGTATAATACCCTGAGAGTAGAGAGAGAGGAGGGAGTAGTATAATACCCTGGGAGGAGAGAGAGAAAGGAGGGACTAGTATAATACCCTGAGAGGAGAGAGAGAGGAGGGAGTAGTATAATACCCTGAGAGTAGAGAGAGAGGAGGGAGTAGTATAATACCCTGAGAGGAGAGAGAGAGGAGGTAGTAGTATAATACCATGGGGGGCGAGAGAGAGAGGAAGGAGTAGTAAAATACCCTGAGAGGACAGAGAGAGAGGAGGGAGTAGTATAATACCAAAAGAGTAGAGAGAGAGGAGGGAGTAGTATAATACCCTGGAAGGAGAGAGAGAGAGGAGGGAGTAGCAAAATACCCTGAGAGGACAGAGAGAGAGGAGGGAGTAGTATAATACCCTGAGAGTAGAGAGAGAGAAGAGGTAGTAGTATAATACCCTGAGAGTAGAGAGAGAGGAGGGAGTAGTATAATACCCTGAGAGGAGGGAGTAGTATAATTCCCTGAGAGGAGAGAGAGAGAGGAGGGAGTAGTATAATTCCCTTGAGGAGAGAGAGAGAGAGGAGGTAGTAATATAATACCCTGATAGGAGAGAGAGAGAGAGAGAGAGAGAGGAGGGAGTAGTATAATACCCTGGGAGGAGAGAGAGAGAGGAGGGAGTAGTATAATACCCTGAGAGGAGAGAGAGAGAGAGAGAGGAGGGAGTAGTATAATACCCTGAGAGTAGAGAGAGAGGAGGGAGTAGTATAATACCCTGAGAGTAGAGAGAGAGAGGAGGGAGTAGTATAATACCCTGAGAGAAGAAAGAGAGGAGGGAGAAGTACAATACCCTGAGAGGAGAGAGAGAGGAGGGAGTAGTATAATACCCTGAGAGGAGAGAGAGAGAGGAGGGAGTAGTATAATACCCTGGGAGGAGAGAGAGAGAGGAGGGAGTAGTAAAATACCCTGAGATGAGAGAGAGAGAGGAGGGAGTAATGTAATACCCTGAGAGTAGAGAGAGAGAGGAGGTAGTAGTATAATACCCTGAGATGAGAGAGAGAGAGGAGGGAGTAATGTAATACCCTGAGAGTAGAGAGAGAGGAGGGAGTAGTATAATACCCTGAGAGTAGAGAGAGAGGAGGGAGTAGTATAATACCCTGAGAGGAGGGAGTAGTATAATTCCCTGAGAGGAGAGAGAGAGAGGAGGGAGTAGTATAATTCCCTTGAGGAGAGAGAGAGGAGGTAGTAGTATAATACCCTGAGAGGAGAGAGAGAGAGGAGGGAGTAGTATAATACCCTGAGAGTAGAGAGAGAAGAGGGAGTAGTATAATACCCTGAGAGTAGAGAGAGAGAGGAGGGAGTAGTATAATACCCTGAGAGTAGAGAGAGAAGAGGGAGTAGTATAATACCCTGAGAGTAGAGAGAGGGAGGAGGGAGTAGTATAATACCCTGGGAGGAGAGAGAGAGAGGAGGGAGTAGTATAATACCCTGAGAGGAGAGAGAGAGGAGAGAGTAGTATAATACCCTGAGAGTAGAGAGAGAGGAGGGAGTAGTATAATACCCTGAGAGGAGAGAGAGAGGAGGTAGTAGTATAATACCATGGGGGGAGAGAGAGAGAGGAAGGAGTATGAAAATACCCTGAGAGGACAGAGAGAGAGGAGGGAGTAGAATAATACCCTGAGAGGAGAGAGAGAGGAGGGAGTAGTATAATACCAAAAGAGTAGAGAGAGAGGAGGGAGTAGTATAATACCCTGGGAGGAGAGAGAGAGAGGAGGGAGTAGTAAAATACCCTGAGAGGACAGAGAGAGAGGAGGGAGTAGTATAATACCCTGAGAGTAGAGAGAGAGAGGAGGTAGTAGTATAATACCCTGAGATGAGAGAGAGAGAGGAGGGAGTAGTATAATACCCTGAGAGTAGAGAGAGAAGAGGGAGTAGTGTAATACCCTGAGAGTAGAGAGAGAGGAGGGAGTAGTATAATACCCTGAGAGGAGGGAGTAGTATAATACCCTGAGAGCAGAGAGAGAGCAGGGAGTAGTATAATACCCTGAGAGGAGAGAGGAGGGAGTAGGGAGTAGTATAATTCCCTGAGAGGAGAGAGAGAGAGAGGAGGTAGTAGTATAATACCCTGAGAGGAGAGAGAGAGAGAGGAGGTAGTAGTATAATACCCTGAGAGGAGAGAGAGAGAGAGAGAGAGAGGAGGGAGTAGTATAATACCCTGAGAGTAGAGAGAGAGGAGGGAGTAGTATAATACCCTGAGAAGAGAAAGAGAGGAGGGAGAAGTACAATACCCTGAGAGGAGAGAGAGAGGAGGGAGTAGTATAATACCCTGAGAGGAGGGAGTAGTATAATTCCCTGCGAGGAGAGAGAGAGAGAGGAGGGAGTAGTATTATTCCCTTGAGGAGAGAGAGAGGAGGTAGTAGTATAATACCCTGAGAGGAGAGAGAGAGAGAGGAGGTAGTAATATAATACCCTGATAGGAGAGAGAGAGAGAGAGAGGAGGGAGTAGTATAATACCCTGAGAGTAGAGAAAGAGGAGGGAGTAGTATAATACCCTGGGAGGAGAGAGAGAGAGGAGGGAGTAGTATAATACCCTGAGAGGAGAGAGAGAGGAGAGAGTAGTATAATACCCTGAGAGTAGAGAGAGAGGAGGGAGTAGTATAATACCCTGGGAGGAGAGAGAGAAAGGAGGGACTAGTATAATACCCTGAGAGGAGAGAGAGAGGAGGGAGTAGTATAATACCCTGAGAGTAGAGAGAGAGGAGGGAGTAGTATAATACCCTGAGAGGAGAGAGAGAGGAGGTAGTAGTATAATACCATGGGGGGCGAGAGAGAGAGGAAGGAGTAGTAAAATACCCTGAGAGGACAGAGAGAGAGGAGGGAGTAGTATAATACCAAAAGAGTAGAGAGAGAGGAGGGAGTAGTATAATACCCTGGAAGGAGAGAGAGAGAGGAGGGAGTAGCAAAATACCCTGAGAGGACAGAGAGAGAGGAGGGAGTAGTATAATACCCTGAGAGTAGAGAGAGAGAAGAGGTAGTAGTATAATACCCTGAGATGAGAGAGAGAGAGGAGGGAGTAGTATAATACCCTGAGAGTAGAGAGAGAGGAGGGAGTAGTATAATACCCTGAGAGGAGGGAGTAGTATAATTCCCTGAGAGTAGAGAGAGAGGAGGGAGTAATGTAATACCCTGAGAGTAGAGAGAGAGGAGGGAGTAGTATAATACCCTGAGAGTAGAGAGAGAGGAGGGAGTAGTATAATACCCTGAGAGGAGGGAGTAGTATAATTCCCTGCGAGGAGAGAGAGAGAGAGGAGGGAGTAGTATTATTCCCTTGAGGAGAGAGAGAGAGAGGAGGTAGTAATATAATACCCTGATAGGAGAGAGAGAGAGAGAGGAGGGAGTAGTATAATACCCTGGGAGGAGAGAGAGAGAGGAGGGAGTAGTATAATACCCTGAGAGGAGAGAGAGAGAGAGAGAGAGGAGGGAGTAGTATAATACCCTGAGAGTAGAGAGAGAGGAGGGAGTAGTATAATACCCTGAGAGTAGAGAGAGAGAGGAGGGAGTAGTATAATACCCTGAGAGGAGAAAGAGAGGAGGGAGAAGTACAATACCCTGAGAGGAGAGAGAGAGGAGGGAGTAGTATAATACCCTGAGAGGAGAGAGAGAGAGGAGGGAGTAGTATAATACCCTGGGAGGAGAGAGAGAGAGGAGGGAGTAATGTAATACCCTTAGAGTAGAGAGAGAGGAGGGAGTAGTATAATACCCTGAGAGTAGAGAGAGAGGAGGGAGTAGTATAATACCCTGAGAGGAGGGAGTAGTATAATTCCCTGCGAGGAGAGAGAGAGAGAGGAGGGAGTAGTATAATACCCTGAGAAGAGAAAGAGAGGAGGGAGAAGTACAATACCCTGAAGGGAGAGAGAGAGGAGGGAGTAGTATAATACCCTGAGAGGAGAGAGAAGAGAGGGAGTAGTATAATACCCTGAGAGGAGAGAGAGAAGAGGTAATAGTATAATACCCTGAGAGGAGAGAGAGAAGAGGGAGTAGTATAATACCCTGAGAGTAGAGAGAGAGAGGAGGGAGCAGTATAATACCCTGAGAGGAGAAAGAGAGGAGGGAGAAGTACAATACCCTGAGAGGAGAGAGAGAGGAGGGAGTATTATAATACCCTGAGAGGAGAGAGAGAAGAGGGAGTAGTATAATACCCTGAGAGGAGAGAGAGAGGAGGTAGTAGTATAATACCCTGAGAGGAGAGAGAGGAGGGAGAAGTACAATACCCTGAGAGGAGAGAGAGAGGAGGGAGTAGTATAATACCGAGAGGAGAGAGAGAAGAGGGAGTAGTATAATACCCTGGGAGGAGAGAGAGATAGGAGGGAGTAGTATAATACCCTGAGAGGAGAGAGAGAGGAGGGAGTAGTATAATACCCTGAGAGAAGAGAGAGAGGAGGGAGTAGTATAATACCCTGAGAGGAGAGAGAGAGGAGGTAGTAGTATAATACCATGGGGGGAGAGAGAGAGAGGAAGGAGTAGTAAAATACCCTGAGAGGACAGAGAGAGAGGAGGGAGTAGTATAATACCCTGAGAGGAGAGAGAGAGGAGGGAGTAGTATAATACCAAAAGAGTAGAGATAGAGGAGGTAGTAGTATAATACCCTGAGAGGAGAGAGAGAGAGGAGGGAGTAGTATAATACCCTGAGAGTAGAGAGAGAGAGGAGGTAGTAGTATAATACCCTGAGATGAGAGAGAGAGAGGAGGGAGTAGTATAATACCCTGAGATGAGAGAGAGAGAGGAGGTAGTAGTATAATACCCTGAGATGAGAGAGAGAGAGGAGGGAGTAATGTAATACCCTGAGAGTAGAGAGAGAGGAGGGAGTAGTATAATACCCTGAGATGAGAGAGAGAGAGGAGGGAGTAATGTAATACCCTGAGAGTAGAGAGAGAGGAGGGAGTAGTATAATACCCTGAGAGTAGAGAGAGAGGAGGGAGTAGTATAATACCCTGAGAGGAGGGAGTAGTATAATTCCCTGCGAGGAGAGAGAGAGAGAGGAGGGAGTAGTATTATTCCCTTGAGGAGAGAGAGAGGAGGTAGTAGTATAATACCCTGAGAGGAGAGAGAGAGAGAGGAGGTAGTAATATAATACACTGATAGGAGAGAGAGAGAGAGAGGAGGGAGTAGTATAATACCCTGAGAGTAGAGAAAGAGGAGGGAGTAGTATAATACCCTGGGAGGAGAGAGAGAGAGGAGGGAGTAGTATAATACCCTGAGAGGAGAGAGAGAGGAGAGAGTAGTATAATACCCTGAGAGTAGAGAGAGAGGAGGGAGTAGTATAATACCCTGGGAGGAGAGAGAGAAAGGAGGGACTAGTATAATACCCTGAGAGGAGAGAGAGAGGAGGGAGTAGTATAATACCCTGAGAGTAGAGAGAGAGGAGGGAGTAGTATAATACCCTGAGAGGAGAGAGAGAGGAGGTAGTAGTATAATACCATGAGGGGCGAGAGAGAGAGGAAGGAGTAGTAAAATACCCTGAGAGGACAGAGAGAGAGGAGGGAGTAGTATAATACCAAAAGAGTAGAGATAGAGGAGGGAGTAGTATAATACCCTGGAAGGAGAGAGAGAGAGGAGGGAGTAGCAAAATACCCTGAGAGTAGATAGAGAGAAGAGGTAGTAGTATTATACCCTGAGATGAGAGAGAGAGAGGAGGGAGTAGTATAATACCCTGAGAGTAGAGAGAGAGGAGGGAGTAGTATAATACCCTGAGAGGAGGGAGTAGTATAATTCCCTGCGAGGAGAGAGAGAGAGAGGAGGGAGTAGTATTATTCCCTTGAGGAGAGAGAGAGAGAGGAGGTAGTAATATAATACCCTGATAGGAGAGAGAGAGAGAAAGAGAGGAGGGAGTAGTATAATACCCTGGGAGGAGAGAGAGAGAGGAGGGAGTAGTATAATACCCTGAGAGGAGAGAGAGAGAGAGAGAGGAGGGAGTAGTATAATACCCTGAGAGTAGAGAGAGAGGAGGGAGTAGTATAATACCCTGAGAGTAGAGAGAGAGAGGAGGGAGTAGTATAATACCCTGAGAGAAGAAAGAGAGGAGGGAGAAGTACAATACCCTGAGAGGAGAGAGAGAGGAGGGAGTAGTATAATACCCTGAGAGGAGAGAGAGAGAGGAGGGAGTAGTATAATACCCTGGGAGGAGAGAGAGAGAGGAGGGAGTAGTAAAATACCCTGAGATGAGAGAGAGAGAGGAGGGAGTAATGTAATACCCTGAGAGTAGAGAGAGAGAGGAGGTAGTAGTATAATACCCTGAGATGAGAGAGAGAGAGGAGGGAGTAATGTAATACCCTGAGAGTAGAGAGAGAGGAGGGAGTAGTATAATACCCTGAGAGTAGAGAGAGAGGAGGGAGTAGTATAATACCCTGAGAGGAGGGAGTAGTATAATTCCCTGAGAGGAGAGAGAGAGAGGAGGGAGTAGTATAATTCCCTTGAGGAGAGAGAGAGGAGGTAGTAGTATAATACCCTGAGAGGAGAGAGAGATAGAGGAGGTAGTAATATAATACCCTGATAGGAGAGAGAGAGGAGGGAGTAGTATAATACCCTGAGAGTAGAGAGAGAAGAGGGAGTAGTATAATACCCTGAGAGTAGAGAGAGAGAGGAGGGAGTAGTATAATACCCTGGGAGGAGAGAGAGAGAGGAGGGAGTAGTATAATACCCTGAGAGGAGAGAGAGAGGAGAGAGTAGTATAATACCCTGAGAGTAGAGAGAGAGGAGGGAGTAGTATAATACCCTGAGAGGAGAGAGAGAGGAGGTAGTAGTATAATACCATGGGGGGAGAGAGAGAGAGGAAGGAGTAGTAAAATACCCTGAGAGGACAGAGAGAGAGGAGGGAGTAGTATAATACCCTGAGAGGAGAGAGAGAGGAGGGAGTAGTATAATACCAAAAGAGTAGAGAGAGAGGAGGGAGTAGTATAATACCCTGGGAGGAGAGAGAGAGAGGAGGGAGTAGTATAATACCCTGGGAGGACAGAGAGAGAGGAGGGAGTAGTATAATACCCTGAGAGGAGAGAGAGAGGAGGGAGTAGTATAATACCCTGAGAGTAGAGAGAGAGAGGAGGTAGTAGTATAATACCCTGAGATGAGAGAGAGAGAGGAGGGAGTAATGTAATACCCTGAGAGTAGAGAGAGAGGAGGGAGTAGTATAATACCCTGAGAGGAGGGAGTAGTATAATACCCTGAGAGCAGAGAGAGAGCAGGGAGTAGTATAATACCCTGAGAGGAGAGAGGAGGGAGTAGGGAGTAGTATAATTCCCTGAGAGGAGAGAGAGAGAGAGGAGGTAGTAGTATAATACCCTGAGAGGAGAGAGAGAGAGAGGAGGTAGTAGTATAATACCCTGAGAGGAGAGAGAGAGAGAGAGAGAGAGGAGGGAGTAGTATAATACCCTGAGAGTAGAGAGAGAGGAGGGAGTAGTATAATACCCTGAGAAGAGAAAGAGAGGAGGGAGAAGTACAATACCCTGAGAGGAGAGAGAGAGGAGGGAGTAGTATAATACCCTGAGAGGAGGGAGTAGTATAATTCCCTGCGAGGAGAGAGAGAGAGAGGAGGGAGTAGTATTATTCCCTTGAGGAGAGAGAGAGGAGGTAGTAGTATAATACCCTGAGAGGAGAGAGAGAGAGAGGAGGTAGTAATATAATACCCTGATAGGAGAGAGAGAGAGAGAGAGAGGAGGGAGTAGTATAATACCCTGAGAGTAGAGAAAGAGGAGGGAGTAGTATAATACCCTGGGAGGAGAGAGAGAGAGGAGGGAGTAGTATAATACCCTGAGAGGAGAGAGAGAGGAGAGAGTAGTATAATACCCTGAGAGTAGAGAGAGAGGAGGGAGTAGTATAATACCCTGGGAGGAGAGAGAGAAAGGAGGGACTAGTATAATACCCTGAGAGGAGAGAGAGAGGAGGGAGTAGTATAATACCCTGAGAGTAGAGAGAGAGGAGGGAGTAGTATAATACCCTGAGAGGAGAGAGAGAGGAGGTAGTAGTATAATACCATGGGGGGCGAGAGAGAGAGGAAGGAGTAGTAAAATACCCTGAGAGGACAGAGAGAGAGGAGGTAGTATAATACCAAAAGAGTAGAGAGAGAGGAGGGAGTAGTATAATACCCTGGAAGGAGAGAGAGAGAGGAGGGAGTTGTAAAATACCCTGAGAGGACAGAGAGAGAGGAGGGAGTAGTATAATACCCTGAGAGGAGAGAGAGAGAAGAGGTAGTAGTATAATACCCTGAGATGAGAGAGAGAGAGGAGGGAGTAATGTAATACCCTGAGAGTAGAGAGAGAGAGGAGGTAGTAGTATAATACCCTGAGATGAGAGAGAGAGAGGAGGGAGTAATGTAATACCCTGAGAGTAGAGAGAGAGGAGGGAGTAGTATAATACCCTGAGAGTAGAGAGAGAGGAGGGAGTAGTATAATACCCTGAGAGGAGGGAGTAGTATAATTCCCTGCGAGGAGAGAGAGAGAGAGGAGGGAGTAGTATTATTCCCTTGAGGAGAGAGAGAGAGAGAGAGGAGGTAGTAATATAATACCCTGATAGGAGAGAGAGAGAGAGAGAGAGGAGGGAGTAGTATAATACCCTGAGAGTAGAGAGAGAGGAGGGAGTAGTATAATACCCTGGGAGGAGAGAGAGAGAGGAGGGAGTAGTATAATACCCTGAGAGGAGAGAGTAGTATAATACCCTGAGAGTAGAGAGAGAGGAGGGAGTAGTATAATACCCTGAGAGGAGAGAGAGAGGAGGTAGTAGAATAATACCATGGGGGGAGAGAGAGAGAGGAAGGAGTAGTAAAATACCCTGAGAGGACAGAGAGAGAGGAGGGAGTAGTATAATACCCTGAGAGGAGAGAGAGAGGAGGGAGTAGTATAATACCAAAAGAGTAGCGAGAGAGGAGGGAGTAGTATAATACCCTGGGAGGAGAGAGAGAGAGGAGGGAGTAGTAAAATACCCAGAGAGGACAGAGAGAGAGGAGGTAGTAGTATAATACCCTGAGAGTAGAGAGAGAGAGAGGAGTAGTGTAATACCCTGAGAGGAGAAAGAGAGGAGGGAGTAGTATAATACCCTGAGAGGAGAGAGAGAGGAGGGAGTAGTATAATACCCTGAGAGGAGGGAGTAGTATAATACCCTGAGAGCAGAGAAAGAGAGAGAGAGAGGAGGGAGTAATGTAATACCCTGAGAGGAGAGAGAGAGAGGAGGGAGTAATGTAATACCCTGAGAGGAGAGAGAGAGGAGGGAGTAGTATAATACCCTGAGAGTAGAGAGAGAGAGGAGGGAGTAATGTAATACCCTGAGAGGAGAGAGAGGAGTGTGTAGTATAATACCCTGAGAGTAGAGAGAGAGAGGAGGGAGTAATGTAATACCCTGAGAGGAGAGAGAGAGGAGGGAGTAGTATAATACCCTGAGAGGAGAGAGAGAGAGGAGGGAGTAATGTAATACCCTGAGAGGAGAGAGAGAGGAGGGAGTAGTATAATACACTGAGAGGAGAGAGAGAGGAGGTAGTAGTATAATACCCTGAGAGGACAGAGAGAGAGGAGGGAGTAGTATAATACCCTGAGAGGAGAGAGAGAGGAGGGAGTAGTATAATACCAAAAGAGTAGAGAGAGAGGAGGTAGTAGTATAATTCCCTGAGATGAGAGAGAGAGAGGAGGGAGTAATGTAATACCCTGAGAGTAGAGAGAGAGGAGGGAGTAGTATAATACCCTGAGAGTAGAGAGAGAGGAGGGAGTAGTATAATACCAAAAGAGTAGAGAGAAAGGAGGTAGTAGTATAATACCCTGAGATGAGAGAGAGAGAGGAGGGAGTAATGTAATACCCTGAGAGTAGAGAGAGAGGAGGGAGTAGTATAATACCCTGAGAGTAGAGAGAGAGGAGGGAGTAGTAAAATACCCTGAGAGGAGGGAGTAGTATAATTCCCTGCGAGGAGAGAGAGAGAGAGGAGGGAGTAGTATTATTCCCTTGAGGAGAGAGAGAGAGAGAGAGGAGGTAGTAATATAATACCCTGATAGGAGAGAGAGAGAGAGAGGAGGGAGTAGTATAATACCCTGAGAGTAGAGAGAGAGGAGGGAGTAGTATAATACCCTGGGAGGAGAGAGAGAGAGGAGGGAGTAGTATAATACCCTGAGAGGAGAGAGTAGTATAATACCCTGAGAGTAGAGAGAGAGGAGGGAGTAGTATAATACCCTGAGAGGAGAGAGAGAGGAGGTAGTAGTATAATACCATGGGGGGAGAGAGAGAGAGGAAGGAGTAGTAAAATACCCTGAGAGGACAGAGAGAGAGGAGGGAGTAGTATAATACCCTGAGAGGAGAGAGAGAGGAGGGAGTAGTATAATACCAAAAGAGCAGCGAGAGAGGAGGGAGTAGTATAATACCCTGGGAGGAGAGAGAGAGAGGAGGGAGTAGTAAAATACCCAGAGAGGACAGAGAGAGAGGAGGTAGTAGTATAATACCCTGAGAGTAGAGAGAGAGAGATGAGTAGTGTAATACCCTGAGAAGAGAAAGAGAGGAGGGAGTAGTATAATACCCTGAGAGGAGAGAGAGAGGAGGGAGTAGTATAATACCCTGAGAGGAGGGAGTAGTATAATACCCTGAGAGCAGAGAGAGAGAGAGAGAGGAGGGAGTAATGTAATACCCTGAGAGGAGAGAGAGAGAGGAGGGAGTAATGTAATACCCTTAGAGGAGAGAGAGAGGAGGGAGTAGTATAATACCCTGAGAGTAGAGAGAGAGAGGAGGGAGTAATGTAATACCCTGAGAGGAGAGAGAGAGGAGTGTTTAGTGTAATACCCTGAGAGTAGAGAGAGAGAGGAGGGAGTAATGTAATACCCTGAGAGGAGAGAGAGAGGAGGGAGTAGTATAATACCCTGAGAGGAGAGAGAGAGAGGAGGGAGTAATGTAATACCCTGAGAGGAGAGAGAGAGGAGGGAGTAGTATAATACACTGAGAGGAGAGAGAGAGGAGGTAGTAGTATAATACCCTGAGAGGACAGAGAGAGAGGAGAGAGTAGTATAATACCCTGAGAGTAGAGAGAGAGGAGGTAGTAGTATAATTCCCTGAGAGTTGAGAGAGAGAGAGGAGGGAGTAGTACAATACCCTGAGAGTAGAGAGAGGGGAGGGAGTAGTATAATACCCTGAGAGTAGAGAGAGGAGGTAGTAGTATAATACCCTGAGAGTAGAGAGAGAGAGAGTAGGTAGTAGGATAATACCCTGAGAGTAGAGAGAGAGAGAGGAGGTAGTCGTATAATACCCTGGGAGTAGAGAGAGAGAGATTAGGGAGTAATGCAATACCCTGAGAGGAGAGAGAGGAGGGAGTATTATAATACCCTGAGAGGAGAGAGAGAGGAGGGAGTAGTATAATACCGTGAGAGTAGAGAGAGAGAGAGGAGGGAGTAGTATAATACCCTGAGAGGAGAGAGAGAGAGGAGGGAGTAGTATAATACCCTGAGAGGAGAGAGAGGAGGTAGTATTATAATACCCTGAGAGGAGAGAGGAGGGAGTAGTATAATACCCTGAGAGGAGAGAGAGGGGAGGGAGTAGTATAATTCCCTGAGAGTAGAGAGAGAGAGAGGAGGTAGTAGTATAATACCCTGAGAGTATAGAGAGAGGAGGGAGTTGTACAATACCCTGAGAGGAGAGAGAGGAGGTAGTATTATAATACCCTGAGAGGAGAGAGAGGAGGTAGTATTATAATACCCTGAGAGGAGAGAGGAGGGAGTAGTATAATACCCTAAGAGTAGAGAGAGGGGAGGGAGTAGTATAATACCCTGAGAGGAGAGAGAGAGGAGGAAGTATTATAATACCCTGAGAGTAGAGAGAGAGAGAGGAGGGAGTAGTATAATACCCTGAAAGGAGAGAGAGAGAGGAGGGAGTAGTATAATTCCCTGAGAGTAGAGAGAGAGAGAGGAGGTAGTAGTATAATACCCTGAGAGTAGAGAGACAGATGAGGGAGTAGTATAATACCCTGAGAGGAGAGAGAGAGGAGGGAGTAGTAAAATACTCTGAGAGTAGAGAGAGGGGAGGGAGTAGTGTAATACCATGAGAGGAGAGAGAGGAGGTAGTATTATAATACCCTGAGAGGAGAGAGGAGGGAGTAGTATAATACCCTAAGAGTAGAGAGAGGGGAGGGAGTAGTATAATACCCTGAGAGGAGAGAGAGAGGAGGAAGTATTATAATACCCTGAGAGTAGAGAGAGAGAGAGGAGGGAGTAGTATAATACCCTGAGAGGAGAGAGAGAGAGGAGGGAGTTGTATAATTCCCTGAGAGTAGAGAGAGAGAGAGGAGGTAGTAGTATAATACCCTGAGAGTAGAGAGAGAGAGAGGAGGTAGTATTATAATACCCTGAAAGTAGAGAGAGAGAGAGGAGGTAGTAGTATAATACCCTGAGAGGAGAGAGAGAGAGAGGTAGTATTATAATACCCTGAGAGGAGAGAGAGAGGAGGGAGCAGAATAATACCCTGAGAGTAGAGAGAGGTAGTAGTATAATACCCTGAGAGGAGAGAGAGAGGAGGTAGTAGTATAATACCCTGAGAGTAGAGAGAGAGGAGTTAGTAGTATAATACCCTGAGAGGAGAGAGAGAGGAGGAAGTATTATAATACCCTGAGAGTAGAGAGAGAGAGAGGAGGGAGTAGTATAATACCCTGAGAGGAGAGAGAGAGAGGAGGGAGTTGTATAATTCCCTGAGAGTAGAGAGAGAGAGAGGAGGTAGTAGTATAATACCCTGAGAGTAGAGAGAGAGAGAGGAGGTAGTATTATAATACCCTGAAAGTAGAGAGAGAGAGAGGAGGTAGTAGTATAATACCCTGAGAGGAGAGAGAGAGAGAGAGAGGTAGTATTATAATACCCTGAGAGGAGAGAGAGAGGAGGGAGCAGAATAATACCCTGAGAGTAGAGAGAGGTAGTAGTATAATACCCTGAGAGGAGAGAGAGAGGAGGTAGTAGTATAATACCCTGAGAGTAGAGAGAGAGGAGTTAGTAGTATAATACCCTGAGAGGAGAGAGAGAGAGGAGGGAGTAGTATAATACCCTGAGAGTAGAGAGAGAGAGGAGGGAGTAGTATAATACCCTGAGAGGAGAGAGAGAGAGAGGAGTAGTAGTATAATACCCTGAGAGTAGAGAGAGAGGAGGGAGTAGTATAATACCCTGAGAGTAGAGAGAGAGGAGGGAGTAGTATAATACCCTGAGAGTAGAGAGAGAGAAGGGAGTAGTATAATACCCTGAGAGTAGAGAGAGAGAGGAGGGAGAAGTATAATACCCTGAGAGGAGAGAGAGAGAGGAGGGAGTAGTATAATACCCTGAGAGTAGAGAGAGAGGAGGTAGTAGTATAATACCCTGAGAGGAGAGAGAGAGAGGAGGTAGTAGTATAATACCCTGAGAGGAGAGAGAGAGGAGGGTCTAGTATAATTCCCTGGGAGTAGAGAGGAGGGAGTAGTATAATATACCCTGAGAGGAGAGAGAGGAATGAGTAGTATAATACCATGGGAGTAGAGAGAGAGGAAGGAGTAGTATAATACCCTGAGAAGAGAGAGAGAGAGAGAGAGAGGAGGGAGTAGTAAAATACTCTGAGAGGAGAGAGAGAGAAGAGGAGGTAGTAGTATAATACCCTGAGAGGAGGGAGTAGTATAATACCCTGAGAGGAGAGAGAGAGGAGGTAGTAGTATAATACCCTGAGAGTAGAGAGAGAGAGAGGAGGGAGTAGTATAATACCCTGAGAGTAGAGAGAGAGAGAGGAGGGAGTAGTATAATACCCTGAGAGTAGAGAGAGGAGGGAGTAGTATAATACCCTGAGAGTAGAGAGAGAGGAGGTAGTAGTATAATACCCTGAGAGTAGAGACAGAGGAGGTAGTAGTATAATACCCTGAGAGTAGAGAGAGAGAGAGGAGGGAGTAGTATAATACCCTGAGAGTAGAGAGAGAGAGAGGAGGGAGTAGTATAATACCCTGAGAGGAGAGAGAGAGAAGGGAGTAGTATAATACCCTGAGAGTAGAGAGAGAGAGGAGGGAGTAGTATAATACCCTGAGAGTAGAGAGAGAGAGAAGAGGGAGTAGTATAATACCCTGAGAGTAGAGAGAGAGAGAAGAGGGAGTAGTATAATACCCTGAGAGTAGAGAGAGAGAGAGAGAGGAGGGAGTAGTACAATACCCTGAGAGGAGAGAGAGAGGAGGGAGTAGTATAATACCCTGAGAGTAGAGAGAGAGAGGAGGGAGTAGTATAATACCCTGAGAGTAGAGAGAGAGGAGGTAGTAGTATAATACCCTGAGAGGAGAGAGAGAGAGGAGGTAGTAGTATGATACCCTGAGAGGAGAGAGAGAGGAGGGTGTAGTATAATACCCTGAGAGGAGAGAGAGAGAGGAGGGAGTAGTATAATACCCTGAGAGTAGAGAGAGAGAGAAGAGGGAGTAGTATAATACCCTGAGAGGAGAGAGAGAGGAGGGAGTAGTATAATACCCTGAGAGTAGAGAGAGAGAGAGGAGGTAGTAGTATGATACCCTGAGAGGAGAGAGAGAGGAGGGTGTAGTATAATTCCCTGAGAGTAGAGAGGAATGAGTAGTATAATACCCTGAGAGGAGAGAGAGAGAGAGGAGGGAGTATTATAATACCCCGAGAGTAGAGAGAGAGAGAGGAGGTAGTAGTATAATACCCTGAGAGGAGAGAGAGAGAGAGTAGGGAGTAGTATAATACCCTGGGAGTAGAGAGAGAGGAGGGAGTAGTATAATACCCTGAGAGTAGAGAGAGAGAGAGGAGGTAGTAGTATAATACCCTGAGAGTAGAGAGAGAGAGGAGGGAGTAGTATAATACCCTGAGAGTAGAGAGAGAGAGGAGGGAGTAGTATAATACCCTGAGAGTAGAGAGAGAGAGAGGAGGTAGTAGTATAATACCCTGAGAGTAGAGAGAGAGGTGTGAGTAGTATAATACCCTGAGAGTAGAGAGAGAGAGGAGGGAGTAGTATAATACCCTGAGAGTAGAGAGAGAGAGAGGAGGTAGTAGTATAATACCCTGAGAGTAGAGAGAGAGAGGGGGGAGTAGTATAATACCTGAGAGTAGAGAGAGAGGAGGGAGTAGTATAATACCCTGAGAGGAGAGAGAGAGGAGGTGGTAGTATAATACCCTGAGAGTAGAGAGAGAGAGAGGAGGGAGTAGTATAATACCCTGAGAGTAGAGAGAGAGAGAGGAGGGAGTAGTATAATACCCTGAGAGTAGAGAGAGGAGGGAGTAGTATAATACCCTGAGAGTAGAGAGAGAGGAGGTAGTAGTATAATACCCTGAGAGTAGAGACAGAGGAGGTAGTAGTATAATACCCTGAGAGGAGAGAGAGAGAGAGGAGGTAGTAGTATAATACCCTGAGAGTAGAGAGAGAGAGAGAGAGGAGGGAGTAGTATAATACCCTGAGAGGAGAGAGAGAGAAGGGAGTAGTATAATACCCTGAGAGTAGAGAGAGAGAGGAGGGAGTAGTATAATACCCTGAGAGTAGAGAGAGAGAGAAGAGGGAGTAGTATAATACCCTGAGAGTAGAGAGAGAGAAGAGGGAGTAGTATAATACCCTGAGAGTAGAGAGAGAGAGAGGAGGTTTTAGTATAATACCCTGAGAGTAGAGAGAGAGGAGGGAGTAGTACAATACCCTGAGAGGAGAGAGAGAGGAGGGAGTAGTATAATACCCTGAGAGTAGAGAGAGAGGAGGGAGTAGTATAATACCCTGAGAGTAGAGAGAGAGGAGGTAGTAGTATAATACCCTGAGAGGAGAGAGAGAGAGGAGGTAGTAGTATGATACCCTGAGAGTAGAGAGAGAGGAGGGAGTAGTATAATACCCTGAGAGTAGAGAGAGAGGAGGGAGTAGTATAATACCCTGAGAGGAGAGAGAGAGGAGGGAGTAGTATAATACCCTGAGAGTAGAGAGAGAGAGGAGGGAGTAGTATAATACCCTGAGAGTAGAGAGAGAGAGGAGGGAGTAGTATAATACCCTGAGAGGAGAGAGAGAGAGGAGGGAGTAGTATAATACCCTGAGAGGAGAGAGAGAGGAGGGAGTAGTATAATACCCTGAGAGTAGAGAGAGAGAGGAGGGAGTAGTATAATACCCTGAGAGTAGAGAGAGAGAGGAGGGAGTAGTATAATACCCTGAGAGTAGAGAGAGAGGAGGTAGTAGTATAATACCCTGAGAGGAGAGAGAGAGAGGAGGTAGTAGTATAATACCCTGAGAGGAGAGAGAGAGAGGAGGGAGTAGTATAATACCCTGAGAGTAGAGAGAGAGGAGGGAGTAGTTTAATACCCTGAGAGTAGAGAGAGAGGAGGGAGTAGTACAATACCCTGAGAGGAGAGAGAGAGGAGGGAGTAGTATAATACCCTGAGAGTAGAGAGAGAGAGGAGGGAGTAGTATAATACCCTGAGAGTAGAGAGAGAGGAGGTAGTAGTATAATACCCTGAGAGGAGAGAGAGAGAGGAGGTAGTAGTATGATACCCTGAGAGGAGAGAGAGAGGAGGGTGTAGTATAATACCCTGAGAGGAGAGAGAGAGAGGAGGGAGTAGTATAATACCCTGAGAGTAGAGAGAGAGAGAAGAGGGAGTAGTATAATACCCTGAGAGGAGAGAGAGAGGAGGGAGTAGTATAATACCCTGAGAGTAGAGAGAGAGAGAGGAGGTAGTAGTATGATACCCTGAGAGGAGAGAGAGAGGAGGGTGTAGTATAATTCCCTGAGAGTAGAGAGGAATGAGTAGTATAATACCCTGAGAGGAGAGAGAGAGAGAGGAGGGAGTATTATAATACCCCGAGAGTAGAGAGAGAGAGAGGAGGTAGTAGTATAATACCCTGAGAGGAGAGAGAGAGAGAGTAGGGAGTAGTATAATACCCTGGGAGTAGAGAGAGAGGAGGGAGTAGTATAATACCCTGAGAGTAGAGAGAGAGAGAGGAGGTAGTAGTATAATACCCTGAGAGTAGAGAGAGAGAGGAGGGAGTAGTATAATACCCTGAGAGTAGAGAGAGAGAGGAGGGAGTAGTATAATACCCTGAGAGTAGAGAGAGAGAGAGGAGGTAGTAGTATAATACCCTGAGAGTAGAGAGAGAGGTGTGAGTAGTATAATACCCTGAGAGTAGAGAGAGAGAGCAGGGAGTAGTATAATACCCTGAGAGTAGAGAGAGAGAGAGGAGGTAGTAGTATAATACCCTGAGAGTAGAGAGAGAGGAGGGAGTAGTATAATACCCTGAGAGTAGAGAGAGAGAGGAGGGAGTAGTATAATACCCTGAGAGTAGAGAGAGAGAGAGGAGGTAGTAGTATAATACCCTGAGAGTAGAGAGAGAGGAGGGAGTAGTATAATACCCTGAGAGTAGAGAGATAGAGAGGAGGTAGTAGTATAATACCCTGAGAGTAGAGAGAGAGGAGGGAGTAGTATAATACCCTGAGAGTAGAGAGAGAGAGGAGGGAGTAGTATAATACCCTGAGAGGAGAGAGACAGGAGGGAGTTGTATAATACCCTGAGAGGAGAGAGAGAGAGGAGGTAGTATCATAATACCCTGAGAGGAGAGAGAGAGAGAGGAGTAGTAGTATAATACTCTGAGAGGAGAGAGAGAGGAGTAGTATAATACCCTGAGAGTAGAGAGAGAGCGAGGAGGGAGTAGTATAATACCCTGAGAGTAGAGATAGAGGAGGTAGTAGTATAATACCTTGAGAGGAGAGAGAGAGGAGGTAGTAGTATAATACCCTGAGAGGAGAGAGAGGAGGGAGTAGTATAATACCCTGAGAGTAGAGAGGAGGGAGTAGTATAATACCCTGAGAGGGGAGAGAGAGAGAGAGAGAGAGAGAGAGAGAGAGAGAGAGAGAGAGAGCAGGGAGTAGTAGTATAATACCCTGAGAGAAGAGAGAGAGAGAGAGAGGAGGGAGTAGTATAATACCCTGAGAGAAGAGAGAGAGAGAGGAGGGAGTAGAATAATAACCTGAGAGAAGAGAGAGAGGAGTACTGTAATACCCTGAGAGTAGAGAGGAGGGAGTAGTATAATACCCTGAGAGTAGAGAGAGAGAGAGGAGGGAGTAGTATAATACCCTGAGAGTAGAGAGAGAGGAGGGAGTAGTATAATACCCTGAGAGGAGAGAGAGAGAAGGGAGTAGTATAATACCCTGAGAGTAGAGAGAGAGAGGAGGTATTAGTATAATACCCTGAGAGGAGAGAGAGAGAGGAGGTAGTAGTATGATACCCTGAGAGGAGAGAGAGAGGAGGGTGTAGTATAATACCCTGAGAGGAGAGAGAGAGAGGAGGGAGTAGTATAATACCCTGAGAGTAGAGAGAGAGAGAAGAGGGAGTAGTATAATACCCTGAGAGGAGAGAGAGAGGAGGGAGTAGTATAATACCCCGAGAGTAGAGAGAGAGAGAGGAGGGAGTAGTATAATACCCTGAGAGAAGAGAGAGAGAGAGGAGGGAGTAGAATAATAACCTGAGAGAAGAGAGAGAGGAGTACTGTAATACCCTGAGAGTAGAGAGGAGGGAGTAGTATAATACCCTGAGAGTAGAGAGAGAGAGAGGAGGGACTAGTATAATACCCTGAGAGTAGAGAGAGAGGAGGGAGTAGTATAATACCCTGAGACTAGAGAGAGAGTGAGGAGGTAGTAGTATAATACCCTGAGAGTAGAGAGAGAGGAGGGAGTAGTATAATACCCTGGGAGTTGAGAGAGAGGAGGGAGTAGTATAATACCCTGAGAGTAGAGAGATAGAGAGGAGGTAGTAGTATAATACCCTGAGAGTAGAGAGAGAGGAGGGAGTAGTATAATACCCTGAGAGTAGAGAGAGAGAGAGGAGGTAGTAGTATAATACCCTGAGAGGAGAGCGAGAGAGAGGAGTAGTAGTATAATACCCTGAAAGTAGAGAGAGAGGAGGGAGTAGTATAATACCCTGAGAGTAGAGAGAGAGAGAGAGGAGTAGTAGTATAATACCCTGAGAGGAGAGAGAGAGGAGGGAGTAGTATAATATCCTGAGAGTAGAGAGAGAGAGAGGAGGGAGTAGTATAATACCCTGGGAGTAGAGAGAGAGGAGGGAGTAGTACAATACCCTGAGAGTAGAGAGATAGAGAGGAGGTAGTAGTATAATACCCTGAGAGTAGAGAGAGGAGGTAGTAGTATAATACCCTGAGAGTAGAGAGAGAGAGGAGGGAGTAGTATAATACCCTGAGAGTAGAGAGAGAGAGGAGGGAGTAGTATAATACCCTGAGAGTAGAGAGAGAGAGAGGAGGTAGTAGTATAATACCCTGAGAGTAGAGAGAGAGGTGTGAGTAGTATAATACCCTGAGAGTAGAGAGAGAGAGGAGGGAGTAGTATAATACCCTGAGAGTAGAGAGAGAGAGAGGAGGTAGTAGTATAATACCCTGAGAGTAGAGAGAGAGGAGGGAGTAGTATAATACCCTGAGAGTAGAGAGAGAGAGGAGGGAGTAGTATAATACCCTGAGAGTAGAGAGAGAGAGAGGAGGTAGTAGTATAATACCCTGAGAGTAGAGAGAGAGGAGGGAGTAGTATAATACCCTGAGAGTAGAGAGATAGAGAGGAGGTAGTAGTATAATACCCTGAGAGTAGAGAGAGAGAGGAGGGAGTAGTAAAATACCCTGAGAGTAGAGAGAGAGAGAGGAGGTAGTTGTATAATACCCTGAGAGTAGAGAGAGAGGAGGGAGTAGTATAATACCCTGAGAGTAGAGAGAGAGAGAGGAGGTAGTAGTATAATACCCTGAGAGTAGAGAGAGAGGAGGGAGTAGTATAATACCCTGAGAGTAGAGAGAGAGAGAGGAGGTAGTAGTATAATACCCTGAGAGTAGAGAGAGAGGAGGGAGTAGTATAATACCCTGGGAGTTGAGAGAGAGGAGGGAGTAGTATAATACCCTGAGAGTAGAGAGATAGAGAGGAGGTAGTAGTATAATACCCTGAGAGTAGAGAGAGAGGAGGGAGTAGTATAATACCCTGAGAGTAGAGAGAGAGAGAGGAGGTAGTAGTATAATACCCTGAGAGGAGAGAGAGAGAGAGGAGTAGTAGTATAATACCCTGAAAGTAGAGAGAGAGGAGGGAGTAGTATAATACCCTGAGAGTAGAGAGAGAGAGAGAGGAGTAGTAGTATAATACCCTGAGAGGAGAGAGAGAGGAGGGAGTAGTATAATACCCTGAGAGTAGAGAGAGAGAGAGGAGGGAGTAGTATAATACCCTGGGAGTAGAGAGAGAGGAGGGAGTAGTACAATACCCTGAGAGTAGAGAGATAGAGAGGAGGCAGTAGTATAATACCCTGAGAGTAGAGAGAGAAGGGAGTAGTATAATACCCTGAGAGTAGAGAGAGAGAGGAGGTATTAGTATAATACCCTGAGAGGAGAGAGAGAGAGAGGAGGTAGTAGTATGATACCCTGAGAGGAGAGAGAGAGGAGGGTGTAGTATAATACCCTGAGAGGAGAGAGAGAGAGGAGGGAGTAGTATAATACCCTGAGAGTAGAGAGAGAGAGAAGAGGGAGTAGTATAATACCCTGAGAGGAGAGAGAGAGGAGGGAGTAGTATAATACCCTGAGAGTAGAGAGAGAGAGAGGAGGTAGTAGTATGATACCCTGAGAGGAGAGAGAGAGGAGGGTGTAGTATAATTCCCTGAGAGTAGAGAGGAATGAGTAGTATAATACCCTGAGAGGAGAGAGAGAGAGAGGAGGGAGTATTATAATACCCCGAGAGTAGAGAGAGAGAGAGGAGGTAGTAGTATAATACCCTGAGAGGAGAGAGAGAGAGAGTAGGGAGTAGTATAATACCCTGGGAGTAGAGAGAGAGGAGGGAGTAGTATAATACCCTGAGAGTAGAGAGAGAGAGAGGAGGTAGTAGTATAATACCCTGAGAGTAGAGAGAGAGAGGAGGGAGTAGTATAATACCCTGAGAGTAGAGAGAGAGAGGAGGGAGTAGTATAATACCCTGAGAGTAGAGAGAGAGAGAGGAGGTAGTAGTATAATACCCTGAGAGTAGAGAGAGAGGTGTGAGTAGTATAATACCCTGAGAGTAGAGAGAGAGAGGAGGGAGTAGTATAATACCCTGAGAGTAGAGAGAGAGAGAGGAGGTAGTAGTATAATACCCTGAGAGTAGAGAGAGAGGAGGGAGTAGTATAATACCCTGAGAGTAGAGAGAGAGAGGAGGGAGTAGTATAATACCCTGAGAGTAGAGAGAGAGAGAGGAGGTAGTAGTATAATACCCTGAGAGTAGAGAGAGAGGAGGGAGTAGTATAATACCCTGAGAGTAGAGAGATAGAGAGGAGGTAGTAGTATAATACCCTGAGAGTAGAGAGAGAGGAGGGAGTAGTATAATACCCTGAGAGTAGAGAGAGAGAGGAGGGAGTAGTATAATACCCTGAGAGGAGAGAGAGAGAGGAGGGAGTAGTATAATACCCTGAGAGGAGAGAGAGAGGAGGGAGTAGTATAATACCCTGAGAGGAGAGAGAGAGAGGAGGGAGTAGTATAATACCTGAGAGTAGAGAGAGAGGAGGGAGTAGTATAATACCCTGAGAGGAGATAGAGAGGAGGTAGTAGTATAATACCCTGAGAGGAGAGAGAGAGGAGGGAGTAGTATAATACCCTGAGAGTAGAGAGAGGAGGGAGTAGTATAATACCCTGAGAGTAGAAAGAGAGAGGAGGGAGTAGTATAATACCCTGAGAGGAGAGAGACAGAGAGGAGTAGTAGTATAATACCCTGAGAGTAGAGAGAGAGGAGGGAGTAGTATAATACCCTGAGAGTAGAGAGAGAGGAGGTAGTAGTATAATACCCTGAGAGTAGAGAGAGAGGAGGTAGTAGTATAATACCCTGAGAGGAGAGAGAGAGGAGGTAGTAGTATAATACCCTGAGAGGAGAGAAAGAGAAGAGGATGTAGTAGTATAATAACCTAGGAGTAGAGAGAGGAGGTAGTAGTATAATACCCTGAGAGTAGAGAGAGAGAGAGGAGGTAGTAGTATAATACCCTGAGAGTAGAGAGAGAGAGGAGGGAGTAGTATAATACCCTGAGAGGAGAGAGAGAGAGGAGGGAGTAGTATAATACCCTGAGATTAGAGAGAGAGAGGAGGGAGTAGTATAATACCCTGAGAGGAGAGAGACAGAGAGGAGTAGTAGTATAATACCCTGAGAGTAGAGAGAGAGGAGGGAGTAGTATAATACCCTGAGAGTAGAGAGAGAGAGAGGAGGGAGTAGTATAATACCCTGAGAGGAGAGAGAGAGAGGAGGGGGTAGTATAATACCCTGAGAGTAGAGAGAGAGGAGGGAGTAGTATAATACCCTGAGAGTAGAGAGATAGAGAGGAGGTAGTAGTATAATACCCTGAGAGTAGAGAGAGAGGAGTAGTATAATACCCTGAGAGTAGAGAGAGAGAAGGGAGGGAGTAGTACAATACCCTGAGAGGAGAGAGAGAGAGAGAGAGAGAGAGAGAGGAGGGAGTAGTATAATACCCTGAGAGTAGAGAGAGAGAGAGGAGGTAGTAGTATAATACCCTGAGAGTAGAGAGAGAGGAGGGAGTAGTATAATACCCTGGGAGTTGAGAGAGAGGAGGGAGTAGTATAATACCCTGAGAGTAGAGAGATAGAGAGGAGGTAGTAGTATAATACACTGAGAGTAGAGAGAGAGGAGGGAGTAGTATAATACCCTGAGAGTAGAGAGAGAGAGAGAGAGGAGTAGTAGTATAATACCCTGAGAGTAGAGAGAGAGGAGGGAGTAGTATAATACCCTGAGAGTAGAGAGAGAGAGAGAGAGAGGAGTAGTAGTATAATACCCTGAGAGGAGAGAGAGAGGAGGGAGTAGTATAATACCCTGAGAGTAGAGAGAGAGAGAGGAGGGAGTAGTATAATACCCTGAGAGTAGAGAGATAGAGAGGAGGTAGTAGTATAATACCCTGAGAGTAGAGAGAGAGGAGTAGTATAATACCCTGAGAGTAGAGAGAGAGAAGGGAGGGAGTAGTACAATACCCTGAGAGGAGAGAGAGAGAGAGAGAGGAGGGAGTAGTATAATACCCCTAGAGTAGAGAGAGAGGAGGGAGTAGTATAATACCCTGAGAGTAGAGAGAGAGAGGAGGGAGTAGTATAATACCCTGAGAGGAGAGAGAGAGGAGGTAGTAGTATAATACCCTGAGAGGAGAGAGAGAGGAGGGAGTAGTATAATACCCTGAGAGTAGAGAGAGAGAGAGGAGGGAGTAGTACAATACCCTGAGAGGAGAGAGAGAGGAGGGAGTAGTATAATACCCTGAGAGGAAAGAGAGGAGGGAGTAGTATAATACCCTGAGAGTAGATTGAGAGGAGGTAGTAGTATAATACCCTGAGAGTAGAGAGAGAGGAGGGAGTAGTATAATAACCTGAGAGTAGAGAGAGAGAGGAGGGAGTAGTATAATACCCTGAGAGGAGAGAGAGAGAGGAGGGAGTAGTATAATACCCTGAGAGTAGAGAGAGAGGAGGTAGTAGTATAATACCCTGAGAGTAGAGAGAGAGGAGGGAGTAGTATAATACCCTGAGAGTAGAGAGAGAGAGGAGGGAGTAGTATAATACCCTGAGAGTAGAGAGAGAGAGAGGAGGTAGTAGTATAATACCCTGAGAGGAGAGAGAGAGAGAGGAGTAGTAGTATAATACCCTGAGAGTAGAGAGAGAGGAGGGAGTAGTATAATACCCTGAGAGTAGAGAGAGAGAGAGGAGTAGTAGTATAATACCCTGAGAGGAGAGAGAGAGGAGGGAGTAGTATAATACCCTGAGAGGAGAGAGAGAGGAGGTAGTAGTATAATACCCTGAGAGGAGAGAGAGAGGAGGGAGTAGTATAATACCCTGAGAGTAGAGAGAGAGAGAGGAGGGAGTAGTACAATACCCTGAGAGGAGAGAGAGAGGAGGGAGTAGTATAATACCCTGAGAGGAGAGAGAGGAGGGAGTAGTATAATACCCTGAGAGTAGAGAGAGAGGAGGTAGTAGTATAATACCCTGAGAGTAGAGAGAGAGGAGGGAGTAGTATAATAACCTGAGAGTAGAGAGAGAGAGGAGGGAGTAGTATAATACCCTGAGAGGAGAGAGAGAGAGGAGGGAGTAGTATAATACCCTGAGAGTAGAGAGAGAGGAGGTAGTAGTATAATACCCTGAGAGTAGAGAGAGAGGAGGGAGTAGTATAATACCCTGAGAGTAGAGAGAGAGAGGAGGGAGTAGTATAATACCCTGAGAGGAGAGAGAGAGAGGAGGGAGTAGTATAATACCCTGAGAGGAGAGAGAGAGGAGGGAGTAGTATAATACCCTGAGAGGAGAGAGAGAGAGGAGGGAGTAGTATAATACCTGAGAGTAGAGAGAGAGGAGGGAGTAGTATAATACCCTGAGAGGAGATAGAGAGGAGGTAGTAGTATAATACCCTGAGAGGAGAGAGAGAGGAGGGAGTAGTATAATACCCTGAGAGTAGAGAGAGGAGGGAGTAGTATAATACCCTGAGAGTAGAAAGAGAGAGGAGGGAGTAGTATAATACCCTGAGAGGAGAGAGACAGAGAGGAGTAGTAGTATAATACCCTGAGAGTAGAGAGAGAGGAGGGAGTAGTATAATACCCTGAGAGTAGAGAGAGAGGAGGTAGTAGTATAATACCCTGAGAGTAGAGAGAGAGGAGGTAGTAGTATAATACCCTGAGAGGAGAGAGAGAGGAGGTAGTAGTATAATACCCTGAGAGGAGAGAAAGAGAAGAGGAGGTAGTAGTATAATAACCTAGGAGTAGAGAGAGGAGGTAGTAGTATAATACCCTGAGAGTAGAGAGAGAGAGAGGAGGTAGTAGTATAATACCCTGAGAGTAGAGAGAGAGAGGAGGGAGTAGTATAATACCCTGAGAGGAGAGAGAGAGAGGAGGGAGTAGTATAATACCCTGAGATTAGAGAGAGAGAGGAGGGAGTAGTATAATACCCTGAGAGGAGAGAGACAGAGAGGAGTAGTAGTATAATACCCTGAGAGTAGAGAGAGAGGAGGGAGTAGTATAATACCCTGAGAGTAGAGAGAGAGAGAGGAGGGAGTAGTATAATACCCTGAGAGGAGAGAGAGAGAGGAGGGGGTAGTATAATACCCTGAGAGTAGAGAGAGAGGAGGGAGTAGTATAATACCCTGAGAGTAGAGAGATAGAGAGGAGGTAGTAGTATAATACCCTGAGAGTAGAGAGAGAGGAGTAGTATAATACCCTGAGAGTAGAGAGAGAGAAGGGAGGGAGTAGTACAATACCCTGAGAGGAGAGAGAGAGAGAGAGAGGAGGGAGTAGTATAATACCCTGAGAGTAGAGAGAGAGAGAGGAGGTAGTAGTATAATACCCTGAGAGTAGAGAGAGAGGAGGGAGTAGTATAATACCCTGGGAGTTGAGAGAGAGGAGGGAGTAGTATAATACCCTGAGAGTAGAGAGATAGAGAGGAGGTAGTAGTATAATACCCTGAGAGTAGAGAGAGAGGAGGGAGTAGTATAATACCCTGAGAGTAGAGAGAGAGAGAGGAGGTAGTAGTATAATACCCTGAGAGGAGAGAGAGAGAGAGAGAGAGAGGAGTAGTAGTATAATACCCTGAGAGTAGAGAGAGAGGAGGGAGTAGTATAATACCCTGAGAGTAGAGAGAGAGAGAGAGGAGTAGTAGTATAATACCCTGAGAGGAGAGAGAGAGGAGGGAGTAGTATAATACCCTGAGAGTAGAGAGAGAGAGAGGAGGGAGTAGTATAATACCCTGAGAGTAGAGAGATAGAGAGGAGGTAGTAGTATAATACCCTGAGAGTAGAGAGAGAGGAGTAGTATAATACCCTGAGAGTAGAGAGAGAGAAGGGAGGGAGTAGTACAATACCCTGAGAGGAGAGAGAGAGAGAGAGAGGAGGGAGTAGTATAATACCCTGAGAGTAGAGAGAGAGGAGGGAGTAGTATAATACCCTGAGAGTAGAGAGAGAGAGGAGGGAGTAGTATAATACCCTGAGAGGAGAGAGAGAGGAGGTAGTAGTATAATACCCTGAGAGGAGAGAGAGAGGAGGGAGTAGTATAATACCCTGAGAGTAGAGAGAGAGAGAGGAGGGAGTAGTACAATACCCTGAGAGGAGAGAGAGAGGAGGGAGTAGTATAATACCCTGAGAGGAGAGAGAGGAGGGAGTAGTATAATACCCTGAGAGTAGATTGAGAGGAGGTAGTAGTATAATACCCTGAGAGTAGAGAGAGAGGAGGGAGTAGTATAATAACCTGAGAGTAGAGAGAGAGAGGAGGGAGTAGTATAATACCCTGAGAGGAGAGAGAGACAGGAGGGAGTAGTATAATACCCTGAGAGTAGAGAGAGAGGAGGTAGTAGTATAATACCCTGAGAGTAGAGAGAGAGGAGGGAGTAGTATAATACCCTGAGAGTAGAGAGAGAGAGGAGGGAGTAGTATAATACCCTGAGAGGAGAGAGAGAGAGGAGGGAGTAGTATAATACCCTGAGAGGAGAGAGAGAGGAGGGAGTAGTATAATACCCTGAGAGGAGAGAGAGAGAGGAGGGAGAAGTATAATACCTGAGAGTAGAGAGAGAGGAGGGAGTAGTATAATACCCTGAGAGGAGAGAGAGAGGAGGTAGTAGTATAATACCCTGAGAGGAGAGAGAGAGGAGGGAGTAGTATAATACCCTGAGAGTAGAGAGAGGAGGGAGTAGTATAATACCCTGAGAGTAGAAAGAGAGAGGAGGGAGTAGTATAATACCCTGAGAGGAGAGAGACAGAGAGGAGTAGTAGTATAATACCCTGAGAGTAGAGAGAGAGGAGGGAGTAGTATAATACCCTGAGAGTAGAGAGAGAGGAGGTAGTAGTATAATACCCTGAGAGTAGAGAGAGAGGAGGTAGTAGTATAATACCCTGAGAGGAGAGAGAGAGGAGGTAGTAGTATAATACCCTGAGAGGAGAGAAAGAGAAGAGGAGGTAGTAGTATAATAACCTAGGAGTAGAGAGAGGAGGTAGTAGTATAATACCCTGAGAGTAGAGAGAGAGAGAGGAGGTAGTAGTATAATACCCTGAGAGTAGAGAGAGAGAGGAGGGAGTAGTATAATACCTTGAGAGGAGAGAGAGAGAGGAGGGAGTAGTATAATACCCTGAGAGTAGAGAGAGAGAGGAGGGAGTAGTATAATACCCTGAGAGGAGAGAGACAGAGAGGAGTAGTAGTATAATACCCTGAGAGTAGAGAGAGAGGAGTGAGTAGTATAATACCCTGAGAGTAGAGAGAGAGAGAGAGAGGAGGGAGTAGTATATTACCCTGAGAGGAGAGAGAGAGAGGAGGGGGTAGTATAATACCCTGAGAGTAGAGAGAGAGGAGGGAGTAGTATAATACCCTGAGAGTAGAGAGAGAGAGGAGGGAGTAGTATAATACCCTGAGAGGAGAGAGACAGGAGGGAGTAGTATAATACCCTGAGAGGAGAGAGAGAGAGGAGGTAGTATCATAATACCCTGAGAGGAGAGAGAGAGAGAGAGGAGTAGTAGTATAATACTCTGAGAGGAGAGAGAGAGAGAGGAGTAGTATAATACCCTGAGAGTAGAGAGAGAGCGAGGAGGGAGTAGTATAATACCCTGAGAGTAGAGAGAGAGGAGGTAGTAGTATAATACCTTGAGAGGAGAGAGAGAGAGGAGGTAGTAGTATAATACCCTGAGAGGAGAGAGAGGAGGGAGTAGTATAATACCCTGAGAGTAGAGAGGAGGGAGTAGTATAATACCCTGAGAGGAGAGAGAGAGAGAGAGAGAGAGAGAGAGAGAGAGAGAGAGAGAGAGAGCAGGGAGTAGTAGTATAATACCCTGAGAGAAGAGAGAGAGAGAGAGAGGAGGGAGTAGTATAATACCCTGAGAGAAGAGAGAGAGAGAGAGAGGAGGGAGTAGAATAATAACCTGAGAGAAGAGAGAGAGGAGTACTGTAATACCCTGAGAGTAGAGAGGAGGGAGTAGTATAATACCCTGAGAGTAGAGAGAGAGGAGGTAATCGTATAATACCCTGGGAGTAGAGAGAGAGGAGGGAGTAGTATAATACCCTGAGAGTAGAGAGAGAGAGGAGGGAGTAGTATAATACCCTGAGAGGAGAGAGAGAGAGAGGAGTAGTAGTATAATACCCTGAGAGTAGAGAGAGAGGAGGGAGTAGTATAATACCCTGAGAGGAGAGAGAGAGAGGAGGGAGTAGTATAATACCCTGAGAGGAGAGAGAGAGAGAGGAGGGAGTAGTATAATACCCTGAGAGGAGAGAGAGAGAGAGGAGTAGTAGTATAATACCCTGAGAGTAGAGAGAGAGAGGAGGGAGTAGTATAATACCCTGAGAGTAGAGAGAGAGGAGGGAGTAGTATAATACCCTGAGAGTAGAGAGAGAGGAGGGAGTAGTATAATACCCTGAGAGGAGAGAGAGAGAGAGGAGTAGTAGTATAATACCCTGAGAGTAGAGAGAGAGGAGGGAGTAGTATAATACCCTGAGAGTAGAGAGAGAGGAGGGAGTAGTATAATACCCTGAGAGGAGAGAGAGAGAGGAGGGAGTAGTATAATACCCTGAGAGGAGAGAGAGAGGAGGGTGTAGTATAATACCCTGAGAGGAGAGAGAGAGAAGAGGGAGTAGTATAATACCCTGAGAGTAGAGAGAGAGGAGGGAGTAGTATAATACCCTGAGAGTAGAGAGAGAGAGAGGAGGGAGGAGTATAATACCCTGAGAGTAGAGAGAGAGAGAGGAGGGAGTAGTATAATACCCTGAGAGTAGAGAGAGAGAGAGGAGGTAGTAGTATAATACCCTGAGAGGAGAGAGAGAGGAGGGAGTAGTATAATACCCTGAGAGGAGAGAGAGAGAGAGAGAGGAGTAGAATAATACCCTGAGAGTAGAGAGAGAGGAGGGAGTAGTATAATACCCTGAGAGTAGAGAGAGAGGAGGGAGTAGTATAATACCTGAGAGTAGAGAGAGAGGAGGGAGGAGTATAATACCCTGAGAGCAGAGAGAGAGGAGGGAGTAGTATAATACCCTGAAAGGCGAGAGAGAGAAGAGGGAGTAGTATAATACCCTGAGAGTAGAGAGAGAGGAGGGAGTAGTATAATACCTGAGAGTAGAGAGAGAGGAGGGAGTAGTATAATACCCTGAGAGGAGAGAGAGAGAGAGGAGTAGTAGTATAATACCCTGAGAGTAGAGAGAGAGAGAGGAGGTAGTAGTATAATACCCTGAGAGGAGAGAGAGAGGAGGGTGTAGTATAATACCCTGAGAGGAGAGAGAGAGAAGAGGGAGTAGTATAATACCCTGAGAGTAGAGAGAGAGAGAGGAGGGAGTAGTATAATACCCTGAGAGTAGAGAGGAGGGAGTAGTATAATACCCTGAGAGTAGAGAGAGTGAGAGGAGGGAGTAGTATAATACCCTGAGAGTAGAGAGGAGGGAGTAGTATAATATACCCTGAGAGTAGAGAGAGAGGAGGTAGTAGTATAATACCCTGAGAGAAGAGAGAGAGGAGGTAGTAGTATAATACTCTGAGAGGAGAGAGAGAGAGGAGGGAGTAGTATAATACCCTGAGAGTAGAGAGAGAGAGAGAGGAGGGAGTAGTATAATACCCTGAGAGTAGAGAGAGAGGAGGGAGTAGTATAATACCCTGAGAGGAGAGAGAGAGAGGAGGTATTAGTATAATACCCTGAGAGTAGAGAGAGAGAGAGAGGAGGTAGTAGTATAATACCCTGAGAGTAGAGAGAGAGGAGGGAGTAGTATAATACCCTGAGAGTAGAGAGAGAGAGAGGAGGGAGTAGTATAATACCCTGAGAGGAGAGAGAGAGAGGAGGGGGTAGTATAATACCCTGAGAGTAGAGAGAGAGGAGGGAGTAGTATAATACCCTGAGAGTAGAGAGATAGAGAGGAGGTAGTAGTATAATACCCTGAGAGTAGAGAGAGAGGAGTAGTATAATACCCTGAGAGTAGAGAGAGAGAAGGGAGGGAGTAGTACAATACCCTGAGAGGAGAGAGAGAGAGAGAGAGGAGGGAGTAGTATAATACCCTGAGAGTAGAGAGAGAGAGAGGAGGTAGTAGTATAATACCCTGAGAGTAGAGAGAGAGGAGGGAGTAGTATAATACCCTGGGAGTTGAGAGAGAGGAGGGAGTAGTATAATACCCTGAGAGTAGAGAGATAGAGAGGAGGTAGTAGTATAATACCCTGAGAGTAGAGAGAGAGGAGGGAGTAGTATAATACCCTGAGAGTAGAGAGAGAGAGAGGAGGTAGTAGTATAATACCCTGAGAGGAGAGAGAGAGAGAGAGAGAGAGGAGTAGTAGTATAATACCCTGAGAGTAGAGAGAGAGGAGGGAGTAGTATAATACCCTGAGAGTAGAGAGAGAGAGAGAGGAGTAGTAGTATAATACCCTGAGAGGAGAGAGAGAGGAGGGAGTAGTATAATACCCTGAGAGTAGAGAGAGAGAGAGGAGGGAGTAGTATAATACCCTGAGAGTAGAGAGATAGAGAGGAGGTAGTAGTATAATACCCTGAGAGTAGAGAGAGAGGAGTAGTATAATACCCTGAGAGTAGAGAGAGAGAAGGGAGGGAGTAGTACAATACCCTGAGAGGAGAGAGAGAGAGAGAGGAGGGAGTAGTATAATACCCTGAGAGTAGAGAGAGAGGAGGGAGTAGTATAATACCCTGAGAGTAGAGAGAGAGAGGAGGGAGTAGTATAATACCCTGAGAGGAGAGAGAGAGGAGGTAGTAGTATAATACCCTGAGAGGAGAGAGAGAGGAGGGAGTAGTATAATACCCTGAGAGTAGAGAGAGAGAGAGGAGGGAGTAGTACAATACCCTGAGAGGAGAGAGAGAGGAGGGAGTAGTATAATACCCTGAGAGGAGAGAGAGGAGGGAGTAGTATAATACCCTGAGAGTAGATTGAGAGGAGGTAGTAGTATAATACCCTGAGAGTAGAGAGAGAGGAGGGAGTAGTATAATAACCTGAGAGTAGAGAGAGAGAGGAGGGAGTAGTATAATACCCTGAGAGGAGAGAGAGAGAGGAGGGAGTAGTATAATACCCTGAGAGTAGAGAGAGAGGAGGTAGTAGTATAATACCCTGAGAGTAGAGAGAGAGGAGGGAGTAGTATAATACCCTGAGAGTAGAGAGAGAGAGGAGGGAGTAGTATAATACCCTGAGAGGAGAGAGAGAGAGGAGGGAGTAGTATAATACCCTGAGAGGAGAGAGAGAGGAGGGAGTAGTATAATACCCTGAGAGGAGAGAGAGAGAGGAGGGAGAAGTATAATACCTGAGAGTAGAGAGAGAGGAGGGAGTAGTATAATACCCTGAGAGGAGAGAGAGAGGAGGTAGTAGTATAATACCCTGAGAGGAGAGAGAGAGGAGGGAGTAGTATAATACCCTGAGAGTAGAGAGAGGAGGGAGTAGTATAATACCCTGAGAGTAGAAAGAGAGAGGAGGGAGTAGTATAATACCCTGAGAGGAGAGAGACAGAGAGGAGTAGTAGTATAATACCCTGAGAGTAGAGAGAGAGGAGGGAGTAGTATAATACCCTGAGAGTAGAGAGAGAGGAGGTAGTAGTATAATACCCTGAGAGTAGAGAGAGAGGAGGTAGTAGTATAATACCCTGAGAGGAGAGAGAGAGGAGGTAGTAGTATAATACCCTGAGAGGAGAGAAAGAGAAGAGGAGGTAGTAGTATAATAACCTAGGAGTAGAGAGAGGAGGTAGTAGTATAATACCCTGAGAGTAGAGAGAGAGAGAGGAGGTAGTAGTATAATACCCTGAGAGTAGAGAGAGAGAGGAGGGAGTAGTATAATACCTTGAGAGGAGAGAGAGAGAGGAGGGAGTAGTATAATACCCTGAGAGTAGAGAGAGAGAGGAGGGAGTAGTATAATACCCTGAGAGGAGAGAGACAGAGAGGAGTAGTAGTATAATACCCTGAGAGTAGAGAGAGAGGAGTGAGTAGTATAATACCCTGAGAGTAGAGAGAGAGAGAGAGAGGAGGGAGTAGTATATTACCCTGAGAGGAGAGAGAGAGAGGAGGGGGTAGTATAATACCCTGAGAGTAGAGAGAGAGGAGGGAGTAGTATAATACCCTGAGAGTAGAGAGAGAGAGGAGGGAGTAGTATAATACCCTGAGAGGAGAGAGACAGGAGGGAGTAGTATAATACCCTGAGAGGAGAGAGAGAGAGGAGGTAGTATCATAATACCCTGAGAGGAGAGAGAGAGAGAGAGGAGTAGTAGTATAATACTCTGAGAGGAGAGAGAGAGAGAGGAGTAGTATAATACCCTGAGAGTAGAGAGAGAGCGAGGAGGGAGTAGTATAATACCCTGAGAGTAGAGAGAGAGGAGGTAGTAGTATAATACCTTGAGAGGAGAGAGAGAGAGGAGGTAGTAGTATAATACCCTGAGAGGAGAGAGAGGAGGGAGTAGTATAATACCCTGAGAGTAGAGAGGAGGGAGTAGTATAATACCCTGAGAGGAGAGAGAGAGAGAGAGAGAGAGAGAGAGAGAGAGAGAGAGAGAGAGAGAGCAGGGAGTAGTAGTATAATACCCTGAGAGAAGAGAGAGAGAGAGAGAGGAGGGAGTAGTATAATACCCTGAGAGAAGAGAGAGAGAGAGAGAGGAGGGAGTAGAATAATAACCTGAGAGAAGAGAGAGAGGAGTACTGTAATACCCTGAGAGTAGAGAGGAGGGAGTAGTATAATACCCTGAGAGTAGAGAGAGAGGAGGTAATCGTATAATACCCTGGGAGTAGAGAGAGAGGAGGGAGTAGTATAATACCCTGAGAGTAGAGAGAGAGAGGAGGGAGTAGTATAATACCCTGAGAGGAGAGAGAGAGAGAGGAGTAGTAGTATAATACCCTGAGAGTAGAGAGAGAGGAGGGAGTAGTATAATACCCTGAGAGGAGAGAGAGAGAGGAGGGAGTAGTATAATACCCTGAGAGGAGAGAGAGAGAGAGGAGGGAGTAGTATAATACCCTGAGAGGAGAGAGAGAGAGAGGAGTAGTAGTATAATACCCTGAGAGTAGAGAGAGAGAGGAGGGAGTAGTATAATACCCTGAGAGTAGAGAGAGAGGAGGGAGTAGTATAATACCCTGAGAGTAGAGAGAGAGGAGGGAGTAGTATAATACCCTGAGAGGAGAGAGAGAGAGAGGAGTAGTAGTATAATACCCTGAGAGTAGAGAGAGAGGAGGGAGTAGTATAATACCCTGAGAGTAGAGAGAGAGGAGGGAGTAGTATAATACCCTGAGAGGAGAGAGAGAGAGGAGGGAGTAGTATAATACCCTGAGAGGAGAGAGAGAGGAGGGTGTAGTATAATACCCTGAGAGGAGAGAGAGAGAAGAGGGAGTAGTATAATACCCTGAGAGTAGAGAGAGAGGAGGGAGTAGTATAATACCCTGAGAGTAGAGAGAGAGAGAGGAGGGAGGAGTATAATACCCTGAGAGTAGAGAGAGAGAGAGGAGGGAGTAGTATAATACCCTGAGAGTAGAGAGAGAGAGAGGAGGTAGTAGTATAATACCCTGAGAGGAGAGAGAGAGGAGGGAGTAGTATAATACCCTGAGAGGAGAGAGAGAGAGAGAGAGGAGTAGAATAATACCCTGAGAGTAGAGAGAGAGGAGGGAGTAGTATAATACCCTGAGAGTAGAGAGAGAGGAGGGAGTAGTATAATACCTGAGAGTAGAGAGAGAGGAGGGAGGAGTATAATACCCTGAGAGCAGAGAGAGAGGAGGGAGTAGTATAATACCCTGAAAGGCGAGAGAGAGAAGAGGGAGTAGTATAATACCCTGAGAGTAGAGAGAGAGGAGGGAGTAGTATAATACCTGAGAGTAGAGAGAGAGGAGGGAGTAGTATAATACCCTGAGAGGAGAGAGAGAGAGAGGAGTAGTAGTATAATACCCTGAGAGTAGAGAGAGAGAGAGGAGGTAGTAGTATAATACCCTGAGAGGAGAGAGAGAGGAGGGTGTAGTATAATACCCTGAGAGGAGAGAGAGAGAAGAGGGAGTAGTATAATACCCTGAGAGTAGAGAGAGAGAGAGGAGGGAGGAGTATAATACCCTGAGAGTAGAGAGAGAGGAGGGAGTAGTATAATACCCTGAGAGTAGAGAGAGTGAGAGGAGGGAGTAGTATAATACCCTGAGAGTAGAGAGGAGGGAGTAGTATAATATACCCTGAGAGTAGAGAGAGAGGAGGTAGTAGTATAATACCCTGAGAGAAGAGAGAGAGGAGGTAGTAGTATAATACTCTGAGAGGAGAGAGAGAGAGGAGGGAGTAGTATAATACCCTGAGAGTAGAGAGAGAGAGAGAGGAGGGAGTAGTATAATACCCTGAGAGTAGAGAGAGAGGAGGGAGTAGTATAATACCCTGAGAGGAGAGAGAGAGAGGAGGTATTAGTATAATACCCTGAGAGTAGAGAGAGAGAGAGAGGAGGTAGTAGTATAATACCCTGAGAGTAGAGAGAGAGGAGGGAGTAGTACAATACCCTGAGAGTAGAGAGAGAGAGAGAGAGGAGGGAGTAGTATAATACCCTGAGAGGAGAGAGAGAGAGGAGGGAGTAGTATACTACCCTGAGAGTAGAGAGAGAGGAGGGAGTAGTATAATACCCTGAGAGTAGAGAGAGAGAGGAGGGAGTAGTATAATACCCTGAGAGGAGAGAGACAGGAGGGAGTAGTATAATACCCTGAGAGGAGAGAGAGAGAGGAGGTAGTATCATAATACCCTGAGAGGAGAGAGAGAGAGAGAGGAGTAGTAGTATAATACTCTGAGAGGAGAGAGAGAGGAGTAGTATAATACCCTGAGAGTAGAGAGAGAGCGAGGAGGGAGTAGTATAATACCCTGAGAGTAGAGAGAGAGGAGGTAGTAGTATAATACCTTGAGAGGAGAGAGAGAGAGGAGGTAGTAGTATAATACCCTGAGAGGAGAGAGAGGAGGGAGTAGTATAATACCCTGAGAGTAGAGAGGAGGGAGTAGTATAATACCCTGAGAGGAGAGAGAGAGAGAGAGAGAGAGAGAGAGAGAGAGAGAGAGAGAGAGCAGGGAGTAGTAGTATAATACCCTGAGAGGAGAGAGAGAGAGAGGAGTAGTAGTATAATACCCTGAGAGTAGAGAGAGAGAGGAGGGAGTAGTATAATACCCTGAGAGTAGAGAGAGAGGAGGGAGTAGTATAATACCCTGAGAGTAGAGAGAGAGGAGGGAGTAGTATAATACCCTGAGAGGAGAGAGAGAGAGAGGAGTAGTAGTATAATACCCTGAGAGTAGAGAGAGAGGAGGGAGTAGTATAATACCCTGAGAGTAGAGAGAGAGGAGGGAGTAGTATAATACCCTGAGAGGAGAGAGAGAGAGGAGGGAGTAGTATAATACCCTGAGAGGAGAGAGAGAGGAGGGTGTAGTATAATACCCTGAGAGGAGAGAGAGAGAAGAGGGAGTAGTATAATACCCTGAGAGTAGAGAGAGATGAGGGAGTAGTATAATACCCTGAGAGTAGAGAGAGAGAGAGGAGGGAGGAGTATAATACCCTGAGAGTAGAGAGAGAGAGAGGAGGGAGGAGTATAATACCCTGAGAGTAGAGAGAGAGAGAGGAGGGAGTAGTATAATACCCTGAGAGTAGAGAGAGAGAGAGGAGGTAGTAGTATAATACCCTGAGAGGAGAGAGAGAGGAGGGAGTAGTATAATACCCTGAGAGGAGAGAGAGAGAGAGAGAGGAGTAGAATAATACCCTGAGAGTAGAGAGAGAGAGAGAGGAAGGAGTAGTATAATACCCTGAGAGTAGAGAGAGAGGAGGGAGTAGTATAATACCCTGAGAGTAGAGAGAGAGGAGGGAGTAGTATAATACCTGAGAGTAGAGAGAGAGGAGGGAGGAGTATAATACCCTGAGAGCAGAGAGAGAGGAGGGAATAGTATAATACCCTGAAAGGAGAGAGAGAGAAGAGGGATTAGTAAAATACCCTGAGAGTAGAGAGAGAGGAGGGAGTAGTATAATACCTGAGAGTAGAGAGAGAGGAGGGAGTAGTATAATACCCTGAGAGGAGAGAGAGAGAGAGGAGTAGTAGTATAATACCCTGAGAGTAGAGAGAGAGAGAGGAGGTAGTAGTATAATACCCTGAGAGGAGAGAGAGAGGAGGGTGTAGTATAATACCCTGAGAGGAGAGAGAGAGAAGAGGGAGTAGTATAATACCCTGAGAGTAGAGAGAGAGAGAGGAGGGAGGAGTATAATACCCTGAGAGTAGAGAGAGAGGAGGGAGTAGTATAATACCCTGAGAGTAGAGAGAGAGAGAGGAGGGAGTAGTATAATACCCTGAGAGTAGAGAGGAGGGAGTAGTATAATATACCCTGAGAGTAGAGAGAGAGGAGGTAGTAGTATAATACCCTGAGAGAAGAGAGAGAGGAGGTAGTAGTATAATACTCTGAGAGGAGAGAGAGAGAGGAGGGAGTAGTATAATACCCTGAGAGTAGAGAGAGAGAGAGAGGAGGGAGTAGTATAATACCCTGAGAGTAGAGAGAGAGGAGGGAGTAGTATAATACCCTGAGAGGAGAGAGAGAGAGGAGGTATTAGTATAATACCCTGAGAGTAGAGAGAGAGAGAGAGGAGGTAGTAGTATAATACCCTGAGAGTGGAGAGAGAGGAGGTAGTAGTATAATACCCTGAGAGGAGAGAGAGAGAGGAGGTATTAGTATAATACCCTGAGAGTAGAGAGAGAGAGAGAGGAGGTAGTAGTATAATACCCTGAGAGTGGAGAGAGAGGAGGTAGTAGTATAATACCCTGAGAGGAGAGAGAGAGAGGAGGGAGTAGTATAATACCCTGAGAGTAGAGAGAGAGAGAGGAGGTAGTTGTATAATACCCTGAGAGGAGAGAGAGAGAGGAGGGAGTAGTATAATACCCTGAGAGTAGAGAGAGAGGAGGTAGTAGTATAATACCCTGAGAGGAGAGAGAGAGAGGAGGTAGTAGTATAATACCCTGAGAGGAGAGAGAGAGAGGAGGGAGTAGTATAATACCCTGAGAGTAGAGAGAGAGGAGGTAGTAGTATAATACCCTGAGAGTAGAGAGAGAGGAGGTAGTAGTATAATACCCTGAGAGGAGAGAGATAGAGAGAGAGAGGAGGGAGTAGTATAATACCCTGAGAGTAGAGAGAGAGAGAGGAGGTAGTAGTATAATACCCTGAGAGGAGAGAGAGAGAGAGAGAGAGAGAGGAGGGAGTAGTATAATACCCTGAGAGTAGAGAGAGAGAGAGAGAGGAGGTAGTAGTATAATACCCTGAGAGTAGAGAGAGAGAGAGAGAGGAGGGAGTAGTATAATACCCTGAGAGGAGAGAGAGAGGAGGTAGTAGTATAATACCCTGAGAGTAGAGAGAGAGAGGAGGGAGTAGTATAATACCCTGAGAGGAGAGAGAGAGGAGGGAGTATCATAATTCCCTGAGAGTAGAGAGAGAGAGAGGAGGGAGTAGTATAATACTCTGAGAGTAGAGAGAGAGAGAGAGAGAGGAGGGAGTAGTATAATACCCTGAGAGGAGAGAGAGAGAGGAGGTAGTAGTATAATACCCTGAGAGGAGAGAGAGAGGATGGAGTAGGGGAATACTCACAGATAGACAAGAGCCCTCCCTCCCTGTGGCTAGTGTCATGACTTTTCACAAGAAACCAAATAGTTCAGATCAGGTTTGCAATTCATATCTTCCATTTAGACCCCTCTCACCTGCAGATGGGGGAGGGAAGAACTGGTGGTGGTTAACAACTTGCGTCCTGTCGTAAGTCAAGGGGAGAAGATTCAAGTCTCCATCTCCAATAATCCCCAAAGGAATATACTTTGTTTTAAGAGACTTTTCCCGCCGAAACTCTAACACGTTCAAAAGCTAATACTAGAACAACATTTCTAAAATAGAACGCGAGGTCAGAGGTGATCTATAGAACACTAATGTGATTTTGTTTGATATTTGGTGATGTCATAAAAAATGTATGAAGGACACACTTTAACCTGTTGGGGATGGGGGCGCTGTTTAGACTATTTATGCTAATGTGGCTAATTTTTTAAACGGCTTCCCACAAAATCCTTGATCGTACAATATGCATATTATTATTATTATTGGATAGAAAACAGTCTATAGTTTCTATAGGAGTTGAAATTTTGTCTCTAAGTGGAACAGAGCCCATTCTACAGCAATTTCCCTGACATGGAGTCAGATTTGAGAAACGTTGGCCACTTTTCTGAAGTCATTTAAACGGGCACTGTCGTTGCTATGACTATACGGACACTTCTTACGTCTTCCCCTGGATGCCTTTACGTGATGACGATTCCAACGGGCTCGATTGCTCGTTCACAGGCCCTACAAATGAAAAAAACCTTTAGCTAGCAAGTCTTTTCTTGCTGCGTAACGCGCGTGGAAGACACCGACCCTCTCCTGTTCCAAGCGTTAGTTTAGCCTGTTATATTTCTCCGGTCATCTTTTCACTCGTTATAGGAGTTACAAACATCACAAAGTAGTTAATTTAAAGCGTTTTATAGCAATTTATATCCGTTTAGTGCGATTTTGGGACATTTATTTTTGCAACGATGTGAAAAGTTGGTCACGCTTTTCAGTTCATCCCGAACGTAGTTGACATTTCCACATGGCAAGAGGACAGCTTTCCACCAAAAGACGATTTCTCCCAAGAAAGGATCCTTTGCCCAAGATACTGATGGAAGAACAGCTCAAGGTAGGACATTTTTATTATGATAAATCGTGTTTCTGTCGAAACATTTTAGTGGCTTAGGATGCCATGTTTTTTGACGTAGCTTCGCTTGGCGCAAACTGTATTGAAAAGTAAGGATAAATTAAAAAATGTAATAACGCAATTGTATTAAGAATTAAATTGTCTATCAATCCCTGTCCACCCTATATTTTTTAGTCACGTTTATGAGTATTTATGTATAAGAGTAGATCACTGTCTAAGTGGCGCAAGGACGTTTTCTTTACCAGCTTGTCTACATTTCACATTGTCTAACCATGATTTTGGTGGCTAAATATAAACATTTTCGATCAAACTGTATATGCATGTTGTAATGTGATGTTACAGGAGTGTCATCGGAAGAATTCTGAGAAGGTTAGTGAAAAAATTAATATCTTTTGGCGATGTTGACTTTTATCGCTCACTTTGGCTAGAATCAATGCTGGGCTGCTAATTGCTATGTGCTAAGCTAATATAACGATTTATTGTGTTTTCGCTGTAAGACACTTAGAAAATCTGAAATATTGTCTGTATTCACAGGATCTGTGTCTTTCGATTCGTGTATGCTGTGTATTTTTACGAAATGTTTGATGATTAGTAGTTAGGTAAACACGTTGCTCATTGTAATTATTCTAGTCCATTTGTGATGGTGGGTGCAATTGTAAACTATGCCATATACCTGAAATATGCACTTTTTTCTAACAAAACCTATCCCATACCATAAATATGTTATCAGACTGTCATCTAATGAGTTTTTTTGTTGGTTAGGGGCTATAAATATCTTAGTTTAGCCGAATTGGTGATGGCTACTGGTGTTGGTGGACAAATAAAAGATGGTGGAATATGCTAATGTGTTTTTTAGGTAATAGATGTACATCTTTACATATTGTGTCTTCCCTGTAAAACATTTTAAAAATCGGAAATGTTGACTGGATTCATAAGATCTGTGTCTTTCATTAGCTGTATTGGACTTTAATGTGTGAAAGTTAAATATTTTAAAAAAATATTTTTTTTGAATTTCGCGGCACTGGTTTTTCAGTGGGGGGGGGGGGGGAGTGCCGCTAGCGCCACGCTGATCCTAGACAGGTTAACTTGCCATGCTTTGCGTTGTGCATGTAATATGAAGATTTATCAAAGTGTTTTTGTTAACCTGTTGGGGATGGGGGCGCTGTTTAGACTATTTATGCTAATGTGGCTAATTTTTTAAACGGCTTCCCACAAAATCCTTGATCGTACAATATGCATATTATTATTATTATTGGATAGAAAACAGTCTATAGTTTCTATAGGAGTTGAAATTTTGTCTCTAAGTGGAACAGAGCCCATTCTACAGCAATTTCCCTGACATGGAGTCAGATTTGAGAAACGTTGGCCACTTTTCTGAAGTCATTTAAACGGGCACTGTCGTTGCTATGACTATACGGACACTTCTTACGTCTTCCCCTGGATGCCTTTACGTGATGACGATTCCAACGGGCTCGATTGCTCGTTCACAGGCCCTACAAATGAAAAAAACCTTTAGCTAGCAAGTCTTTTCTTGCTGCGTAACGCGCGTGGAAGACACCGACCCTCTCCTGTTCCAAGCGTTAGTTTAGCCTGTTATATTTCTCCGGTCATCTTTTCACTCGTTATAGGAGTTACAAACATCACAAAGTAGTTAATTTAAAGCGTTTTATAGCAATTTATATCCGTTTAGTGCGATTTTGGGACATTTATTTTTGCAACGATGTGAAAAGTTGGTCACGCTTTTCAGTTCATCCCGAACGTAGTTGACATTTCCACATGGCAAGAGGACAGCTTTCCACCAAAAGACGATTTCTCCCAAGAAAGGATCCTTTGCCCAAGATACTGATGGAAGAACAGCTCAAGGTAGGACATTTTTATTATGATAAATCGTGTTTCTGTCGAAACATTTTAGTGGCTTAGGACGCCATGTTTTTTGACGTAGCTTCGCTTGGCGCAAACTGTATTGAAAAGTAAGGATAAATTAAAAAATGTAATAACGCAATTGTATTAAGAATTAAATTGTCTATCAATCCCTGTCCACCCTATATTTTTTAGTCACGTTTATGAGTATTTATGTATAAGAGTAGATCACTGTCTAAGTGGCGCAAGGACGTTTTCTTTACCAGCTTGTCTACATTTCACATTGTCTAACCATGATTTTGGTGGCTAAATATAAACATTTTCGATCAAACTGTATATGCATGTTGTAATGTGATGTTACAGGAGTGTCATCGGAAGAATTCTGAGAAGGTTAGTGAAAAAATTAATATCTTTTGGCGATGTTGACTTTTATCGCTCACTTTGGCTAGAATCAATGCTGGGCTGCTAATTGCTATGTGCTAAGCTAATATAACGATTTATTGTGTTTTCGCTGTAAGACACTTAGAAAATCTGAAATATTGTCTGTATTCACAGGATCTGTGTCTTTCGATTCGTGTATGCTGTGTATTTTTACGAAATGTTTGATGATTAGTAGTTAGGTAAACACGTTGCTCATTGTAATTATTCTAGTCCATTTGTGATGGTGGGTGCAATTGTAAACTATGCCATCTACCTGAAATATGCACTTTTTTCTAACAAAACCTATCCCATACCATAAATATGTTATCAGACTGTCATCTAATGAGTTTTTTTGTTGGTTAGAGGCTATAAATATCTTAGTTTAGCCGAATTGGTGATGGCTACTGGTGTTGGTGGACAAATAAAAGATGGTGGAATATGCTAATGTGTTTTTAGGTAATAGATGTACATCTTTACATATTGTGTCTTCCCTGTAAAACATTTTAAAAATCGGAAATGTTGACTGGATTCATAAGATCTGTGTCTTTCATTAGCTGTATTGGACTTTAATGTGTGAAAGTTAAATATTTTAAAAAAATATTTTTTTTGAATTTCGCGGCACTGGTTTTTCAGTGGGGGGGGGGGGGGAGTGCCGCTAGCGGCACGCTGATCCTAGACAGGTTAAGTGAGGGATGGGATTTGAGAAACTATAAGAGATAGTTGTTTCACATAACGTTGTACAAGTGACAAGTCACGCCCTCGAGTGAGGTCAGAGAGCGTGTCAGCCTGACAGAACCGCCCCTTTCGAACAAACTGTAAAAATGATGAGTAAAGACACATCAGACTGGAAAAATGTCAAGCTGCAGCTGCAGATTTATAGTGGTTTGAACTTCGAATATCAACACGAGGTAGAGACGATAAACTCACCTCCTGGACAATCACCTGTATGGCTGATTAGCTGTCCTAAGTAAAGTACCCTAATTAAAGCGAATTTAATTTTGACCATCCTGTACTCTGCTCAAACCATCAACCCGGCTGGCTAGCCTGTCTTCGAGGACGCATCTTCAAGAGTGAATGGAAGGAAAATAAACTCTGTAGTTCTGTTCAGGACTACACGACAAGTCACCGGATACCGGACAACTACAGAGAAGAACAACAGCAGAAGACTTGTTGTAACCCTTTTGTACAATCAGTGCCTTACAAGCGTTCCTCAAAAAGAACCAACTCCCTTTCCAAGGCGCCCCGGCCCACCAAGAGAGATCCGGCGAACCAAGGCATTTCACATAAATACATTCATTATTTCTTATTCAAAGTGGGCGGCGGTTCGTGTGCAAAGTATACGGTTTCTGTAAGTGAGAGTAGTTTCTGAAAGTACCAATGTTAACCTGTTGAGGCTGGGGGCGCTGTTGTCACTATTTATGGTAATCTTGTAAGTTTTGAAACGGCTTCCTACAAAACTCTTGATCGTACAATATGCATATTATTATTATTATTGGATAGAAAACAGTCTATAGTTTCTATAGGAGTTGAAATTTTGTCTCTAAGTGGAACAGAACCCATTCTACAGCAATTTCCCTGACATGGAGTCAGATTTCAGAAATGTTGGCCCCTGATCTGGAGTCAGTTAAAAGGCCACTGTTATTGCTATGAGTATACGGACACTGCTTACGTCTTCCCCTGGATGCCTTTACGTGATGACGATTTGAATGGGGTCGATTGCGCGTTCACAGGCACTATAAATGAAAAAACCCTGTAGCTAGTAAGTCTTTTGGAGCTGCGTTATGCGCGTGGAGGACACCGACCTGCACCTGTTCCAAGCATTAGTGTTGGGAGTAATCTTTCTCCGGTCATGTTAACCTGTTGGGGATGGGGGCGCTGTTTAGACTATTTATGCTAATGTGGCTAATTTTTTAAACGGCTTCCCACAAAATCCTTGATCGTACAATATGCATATTATTATTATTATTGGATAGAAAACAGTCTATAGTTTCTATAGGAGTTGAAATTTTGTCTCTAAGGGGAACAGAGCCCATTCTACAGCAATTTCCCTGACATGGAGTCAGATTTGAGAAACGTTGGCCACTTTTCTGAAGTCATTTAAACGGGCACTGTCGTTGCTATGACTATACGGACACTTCTTACGTCTTCCCCTGGATGCCTTTACGTGATGACGATTCCAACGGGCTCGATTGCTCGTTCACAGGCCCTACAAATGAAAAAAACCTTTAGCTAGCAAGTCTTTTCTTGCTGCGTAACGCGCGTGGAAGACACCGACCCTCTCCTGTTCCAAGCGTTAGTTTAGCCTGTTATATTTCTCCGGTCATCTTTTCACTCGTTATAGGAGTTACAAACATCACAAAGTAGTTAATTTAAAGCGTTTTATAGCAATTTATATCCGTTTAGTGCGATTTTGGGACATTTATTTTTGCAACGATGTGAAAAGTTGGTCACGCTTTTCAGTTCATCCCGAACGTAGTTGACATTTCCACATGGCAAGAGGACAGCTTTCCACCAAAAGACGATTTCTCCCAAGAAAGGATCCTTTGCCCAAGATACTGATGGAAGAACAGCTCAAGGTAGGACATTTTTATTATGATAAATCGTGTTTCTGTCGAAACATTTTAGTGGCTTAGGACGCCATGTTTTTTGACGTAGCTTCGCTTGGCGCAAACTGTATTGAAAAGTAAGGATAAATTAAAAAATGTAATAACGCAATTGTATTAAGAATTAAATTGTCTATCAATCCCTGTCCACCCTATATTTTTTAGTCACGTTTATGAGTATTTATGTATAAGAGTAGATCACTGTCTAAGTGGCGCAAGGACGTTTTCTTTACCAGCTTGTCTACATTTCACATTGTCTAACCATGATTTTGGTGGCTAAATATAAACATTTTCGATCAAACTGTATATGCATGTTGTAATGTGATGTTACAGGAGTGTCATCGGAAGAATTCTGAGAAGGTTAGTGAAAAAATTAATATCTTTTGGCGATGTTGACTTTTATCGCTCACTTTGGCTAGAATCAATGCTGGGCTGCTAATTGCTATGTGCTAAGCTAATATAACGATTTATTGTGTTTTCGCTGTAAGACACTTAGAAAATCTGAAATATTGTCTGTATTCACAGGATCTGTGTCTTTCGATTCGTGTATGCTGTGTATTTTTACGAAATGTTTGATGATTAGTAGTTAGGTAAACACGTTGCTCATTGTAATTATTCTAGTCCATTTGTGATGGTGGGTGCAATTGTAAACTATGCCATATACCTGAAATATGCACTTTTTTCTAACAAAACCTATCCCATACCATAAATATGTTATCAGACTGTCATCTAATGAGTTTTTTTGTTGGTTAGGGGCTATAAATATCTTAGTTTAGCCGAATTGGTGATGGCTACTGGTGTTGGTGGACAAATAAAAGATGGTGGAATATGCTAATGTGTTTTTTAGGTAATAGATGTACATCTTTACATATTGTGTCTTCCCTGTAAAACATTTTAAAAATCGGAAATGTTGACTGGATTCATAAGATCTGTGTCTTTCATTAGCTGTATTGGACTTTAATGTGTGAAAGTTAAATATTTTAAAAAAATATTTTTTTTGAATTTCGCGGCACTGGTTTTTCAGTGGGGGGGGGGGGGGAGTGCCGCTAGCGCCACGCTGATCCTAGACAGGTTAAGACTCGTTATAGGAGTTAAAAACATCATAAGGTAGTTAATTTAAAGCGTTTTATAGCAATTTATATCCGTTTAGTGCGATTTTGGGACATTTATTTCTGAAACGCTGTGAATCGCCGGGCACGCTTCCAGTTCATGCTGAACGCAGTTGGCATTTCCACATGGCAAGAGGACAGCTTTCCACCAAAAGACGATTAGACCCAAGAAAGGATCCTTTGCCCAAGATACTGATGGAAGAACAGCTCAAAGTAGGACATTTTTATTATGATAAATCGTGTTTCTGTCGAAAAATGTTAGTGGCTTAGGACGCCATGTTTTTTTGACGTAGCTTCGCTTGGCGCAAACTGTATTGAAAAGTAAGGATAATTTAAAAAATGTAATTCCGCGATTGTATTAAGAATTAAATTGTCTATCAATCGATGTCCACCCTATATTTTTTAGTCACGTTTATGAGTATTTATGTATAAGAGTAGATCACTGTCTAATATGGAGCACGGACATTTTCTCACCAGCTGGGCTACTTTCCCCATTGTCTAACCATGATTTTGGTGGCTAAATATGCACATTTTCGAACAAACTGTATATGCATGTTGTAATGTGATGTTACAGGGGTGTCATCTGAAGAATTCTGAGAAGGTTAGTGAAAAAAATAATATATTTTGGCGATGTTGACGTTATCGCTCACTTTGGCTAGAATTAATGCTGGGGTAATGTTTGCACCTGTGCTATGCTAATATAACGATTTATTGTGTTTTCGCTGTAAGACACTTAGAAAATCTGAAATATTGTCTGTATTCACAGGATCTGTGTCTTTCGATTAGTGTATGCTGTGTATTTTTACGAAATGTTTGATGATTAGTAAGTAGGTAAACACGTTGCTCTATGTAGTTTTTCTATTCCATTTGTGACGGTGGGTGCAATTGTAACCTATGCCATCTACCTGAAATATGCACATTTTTCTAACAAAACCTATCCCATACCATAAATATGTTATCAGACTGTCATCTGATGAGTTTTTTTCTTGGTTAGGGGCTATAAATATCTTAGTTTAGCCGAATTGGTGATAGCTACTGGTGTTGGTGGACAAATAAAAGATGGTGGATTATGCTAATGTGTTTTTAGGTAATAGATGTACATCTTTACATATTGTGTCTTCCCTGTAAAACATTTAAAAAATCGGACATGTTGGCTGGATTCACAAGATCTGTGTCTTTCATTAGCTGTATTGGACTTTAATGTGTGAAAGTTAAATATTTAAAAAAATATTATTTTTTTGAATTTCGCGGCTCTGCCTTTTCAGTGGGGGTGGGGGGGGAGTGCCGCTAGCGGCACCCTCAGCCTAGACAGGTTAAGTGTCTCTGTGCCTCTCTCTCCCTCCCTCGCCATCTCTTTTGTAACAAGCAGCCACGTTGTTGTCATTCCGCTAGGGACCTATTTTTTACGTATTAAGTGTATATGTTTATCCTGTGTTACCGTTTAATTTACTGGTAAATAAATACTTTTAACAATTTGTGTAGTACTGAATCACAAGTAAGGCTGGGTTTTTTGCAGATGCAAGGAGGTCACGACTGTTCAGAATGATGATATGATACGAGGTTATAATTAATAAGTTGACTGTTTATAGATGTGATAGGTAAAGACCTTTAGACTTTAATTGGGGAGATGGTAACTCTCTAAACAACCGCTCTCCTGGTGACGCAGATCATAATGAGTTAATTGTTATATGATTCATTTAATTGGGTAAGAATTAAACATAATTAGTTGATGAGATAAATAACAGTCTTCAGGTGAATGTTAAAGTCAAGTCATGACACTAGGCTCTGATCCCAGATCTGTGGTCTTTAGCAGAATCCTCTGACTATCAGTGATACATACTATTCCAACTGCCACTGTTCATGCCAAACATACAGTCAGGTCCACAATTATTGGCACCCTTGAAAAAGATGAGCAAAAATAAATAATACACATACTGAGCTTTTTAACCACAAAATCAACATTTTGCGATGGCCATATCAGTCTCTGGAGTTGACACCATTGAAAACCTGTGTTTTTAATTGAAGAGGGCAGTTCATAAGCGGAGACGAAGGATATCAATGGTCTGGAAAGATTCTGTATGCGGGAATGGTCCAATATCCTTCAGTGTGTTCTCCAATCTCATGAAACATTTTAGAAAAGGATCGGTGTCGTTCTCCTTGCAAGGGGAGGGTGCCGGACTACTGAAAACAGGGGTGGCAACAATTTTGTCCTCTATATTTATTGTAAAAAAATGTTGTATTACTTGTTTAAGCAAATGTATTAGTATAAAATAATGTAACTTTTCCATTTTGGGGTACTTACAATATACCTCAGCATCTGTATTATCTGTTTTATACAGTCTTTATCAAGGGTGCCAATATATATCCTCTTTTTTCGTCACCTGACTGTACATAACCCCTCCGTTACCCACTACTGCAGCGCAGCTGACCCTAGATCTGTGCCTCGGGGCAACGTTTAACAAGCATCACTGCCGTCATTTCTTTCCCAATTTAGACCAGCTCACTGGAGATGGACTGGCCCACTGGTCATTTGCCTAAACTGGCCCATGCCCAGTCCATTTCTGCATCTCGGTTATGGTAGGGGATAGGGGAGGGTAATCTCATCTGTACTTTGGAGCAACATCTATTACAAGCCCTGCCCAGCAATATCTCTGTGGTGATTTCTGTCTACTGTGATGCAGTGTGATACATGTGCATTCTGCTGAACTCTGACCTTAGGGAGAGAAGACTGTTACAGAGGATGCCTTCCAAATGGCACCCTATTCGCTATATACTACACAACTTTTGACCAGGGCTCATAGGGCCTGGTCAATAGTAGTGCACTACAGTAGAAAAGGGAATACGGTGCCATTTGGGACACAAACAGAGAATGCTCCTATGTAGTACTTTAATTTCAGGCCCAATGATATCCCATTAAAAAAAACATTATATCTCTCCCCTATCTCCATCACTCCCTCCGTGGCTCCCACCATCGCCCCCTCCATCCCCCAGAGCTTTGAGGCCAGGCACTAATGAAATCTCACAGAGCCTTATCCTGTTGATTAAACCTATCAGAAAGGAACTGAGACAGGAAATACAGCAGAGAACAAGAGAACATGGTTCCACAGAGTATTGTCAACTCAACACCACCTCTACGAATTCCCTCATTCTCTTTTTCTATTGCTTCTCTCTCTCCCTCTCAATTACATTTCAATGTAAGGGGTTTTATTGGCATGGGAAACATATGTTAAGATTGCCAAAGCAAGTGAAGTAGATAATAAACAAAAGTGAAATAAACAATAAAAATGTACAGTATACATTACACTCACAAAAGTTCCAAAATAATAAAGACATCTCTCTGTCTCCCTCTTCCTCCTTTGCCCTTTCTACCATGCCTCCCCTCTCTCTCTCTACTTGTACCTCTCTGCCTCTCTCGCTCTCTTTCTTGCTTCCCCTCCCTTTCGTTCTCTCTCCCTCCCTCTAATAACCTCTCTCGCTTCTCGCCTGTCCACCTGCTCCATGTCAAGTTGTCAGCCCAGGCAGCATCTCACGAGGGAATGTTGTAATTACGTTTCAGTAATGTCATTCCGACAACAGATGTGCACAACATAGACGAGATGTGATGGCGTATAATAGCGGAAGAATTGCAAACAAGTTCAACAACAATGTCAATTGTGAATTAAGATCAACCTGGATGTCATGAATTATGGAACCATATATGGAACTGTGGAACCGTAAGTATGGAACCATATATGGAACTGTGGAACCGTAAGTATGGAACCATATATGGAACTGTGGAACCGTAAGTATGGAACCATATATGGAACTGTGGAACCGTAAGTATGGAACCATATATGGAACTGTGGAACCGTAAGTATGGAACCATATATGGAACTGTGGAACCGTAAGTATGGAACCATATATGGAACTGTGGAACCGTAAGTATGGAACCATATATGGAACTGTGGAACCGTAAGTATGGAACCATATATGGAACTGTGGAACCGTAAGTATGGAACCATATATGGAACTGTGGAACCGTAAGTATGGAAGCATATGGAATCTGTCAGTTGTACCATAACCAGGAGTCATAGGAGAGCGATTCCCAAAAGGACAATTTACTTTCCATTAAATGTACATCAACACCTTTTGAGCTATGTGGCATTGTGACATGTCATCTACATATACTGTCATATATAACTATTTCTCATTCAATCATGCTGATGAGAATCTGAATCTCAGTAGACATCTGTAGGGTCCTTCACCGAGCAGGGTGGGCAGAGAGAAGTCAAAGACAGTACAGTATGAATAATACAGTAGGCGATACACACTTGCAGGCGATGTCATGGCGACGTTGACTAGCTTAGCTCACGTTCAGAAAAACGTAATCGGGACTAACTGTCATCTCGTGCCGAACTGCACATGTGCAGGCCGTTGAATCAAAGGCACTCCTTCGATATAAAGTCGTTTTTGATCAAAAATTAAGGCAAGTCAGTTTGTCACTTTCACAAGGTTGGAGTAATGACATGTTCAAAGATTAAGATATTTGTTCAGATTTAGGTTGTGCCTTTAGATTTGGAGAATCATTTTTCACTTCTCGCATTGACTTCTCAAACCCCAAACCCTGGCCTAGTCTGCTTATTCTGTTTCGCAGGTGTTCCCAGAAGTCCGCGATGTTGCGCCTCTGGGTTTAGAAACTGTGTGGAGAAATGGTAATTTTCCAACCGAGCAGCCATTGGTAGATACTATGGCTATGTCAAAAATTACACCCTATTCCCTACACTGTAACGGAAAAGTGTCATTTATATGGTCGTTTTACCCATTTTACCCTTTTACCCAGTTACCCTAGAAAATGAAAATCCTTCTAGAATCCAAAATAAGATTTTGGAACTTAACCTGTAGTATAGAATCCTACAGGAGTTCCAAAATCTGATAGGATTTTCTTTTTTTGGAGATTGGAGTTTTGTGTTTTTTTTAGAGGACCGAAGTGCCTTTCAGAAAGTATTCACACCCCTTGACTTTTTCAACATTGCTGTGTTACAGCCTGCATTTAAAATGTATTAAATTGAGAATGTGTCTCACTGGTCTACACTCAATACTGTAACGAGTGCGCTGAGAGTCGGGAAGCAAGTTCAGGGAGTGAGTTTTAATGAATAAAACAATGAACACGTAACACAAACAACACAGCGACATGAAAACAGAGCCATAACACCTGAGGAAAGAACCAAGGGGTCTGCCAGATATAGGGACGATCAACAAGGAGGTGATGGAGTCCAGGTGTGTGTCATGAGGCGCAGGTGTGTGAGACGATGGTGACAGGTGTGCGGGATAATCAGCAGCCTGATGACCTAGAGGCCGGAGAGAGGGAGTATACGTGACAAATACCCCATAATGTCAAAGTGTAATTGTGTTTTTACACATTTTTACTAATGTATTAAAAATGAAAAGCTGAAATTTTGTGAGTTAATAAGTATTCAACCGCTTTTTTCAGGAGTATAAATTAGTTACATAATAAGTTGCATGGACTCACTCTGTGTTGAAAAATAGTGTTTAACATTATTTTCGAATACTATCCCATCTCTGTACCCCACACATGAAAGTATCTGTAAGGTCCCTCAGTCGAGCAGTACATTTTAAACACAAATTCAACCACAAAGACCAATGAGCTTTCCAATGCCTCGCAAAGAAGGGCACCTATTGGTAGATGGGTAAAAATACAAAAAGCAGACATTATATATCTCTTTGCGCATGGTGAAGTTATTAATTACACTTTGGATGGTGTATCAATACACCCAGTCACTACAAAGATACAGGCGTCCTTCATAACTCAGTTTCCGGAGAGGAAGGAAACCACTCATGGATTTCACCATGACCCCAGTGGTAACTTTAAAACAGTTACAGAGTTGAATGGCTGTGATAGGAGACAACATTGTAGTTACTCCACAATACTAACCTAACTGACAGAGTGAAAAGAAGGAAGCCTGTGCAGAATAAAAAATATTCAAAAACATGCATCCTGTTTGCAATAAGGAACTAAAGTAAAACTGCAAAATTGGTCAAGAAATGAACATCCTTAGCACAAAGCATTACATTTGGGGCAAAGTTAACACATCACTGAGTACATTTACATTTTAGCAGACGCTCTTATCGAGAGCAACTAAGGTGAAGTGCCTTGCACAAGAGCACATCAACAGATGTTTCACCTAGTCAGCTTGGGGATTTGAACCAGTGACATTTAGGTTGCTCGCCAAATGCTTTTTCACGCACGGTGGAGGTTGCATCGTTGTGGATATGCTTGTCATCGGCAAAGATTAGGGAGTTTTTTAGGATAAAAAGAAACGGATGAGACCTAAGCACAGGCAAAATCTTAGAGGAAAACCTGGTTCAGTCTGATTTCCACCAGACATTGGGAGATGAATGCACCTTTCAGCAGGACAATAACCTAAAGCACAAAGCCAACTCTACACTGGAGGTGCTCACCAAGATGACACTGAATGTTCCTGTGTGGCCTAGTTACAGTTTTGAAATAAATCGCCTTGAGAACCAAGTTGAAAGAGCTTGAAGAATTAAAAAAAAATAACGATGTGCAAATATTGTACAATCCAGGTGTGCAAAGCTCTTCGAGACGTACCGTGAAAGACTCACAGCTGTAATCGCTGGGCAATGCTAACCTGTATTGAATCAGAGGTGTCTGACGTAGGTGAGGTATTTCCTTATTTCATTTTTCAATACGTTTTTTGCTAACATTTCTTAAAACCTGTATTCACTTTGTCATATTGTGTGTAGATGGGTGAGAATGATTTGTTTTATTGAATCCAGGCTGTAACACAACAGAATGTGGAATACGTGAAGGGGTATGAATACTTTCTGAAGGCACTGTGAGTACAGATACAAGGTGGTGAAGGGCAGAGACTGCCAGCCCGCATCAAGGTGGGATATGTTGTCCAGAGGTAGGAGCTTAGACCACTACACCAGGCTCCAGCACCCTGATAGCATTAGATTCTTGTATATAAAATCCAATAAGATACACTCCAAAGTGAGATCCTGAGTGTATGTGTATGTGAAATATTTATGAACAGTCAAAATCATGTTTTTCGTGAAATTAAATGATATTTGGATGAAAGCAGATCAAAGTATGAGAAATGTCTGCTGCTTCTACATTGATAAAGTTTGGTCATAAAGATACTGGTCTCCTCCCTCGAGTCAAACACTTGGATTCAGGAGGCCGGATTATTAAAAGGAATAGGGTGACATCACCCTAACTCTCACTTTAATACACCAAAGGCAAAATTATATTATCTTACTTAATTTAAATAAGTAGAGGGGTGTGGTTTACATAGCTAGATAGCTACTCTACTGGTGACAACATTTGGCCATAGGGTGTCAGCAAATATAATTCAAAATTGACCCTATTCTTCCCCTTTCATTTGTGTCTGGTGTTAGCTTGTAACTGGCTAGCTAGCACTTCAGCCAGCATGGGACAAAGAGGGGAAGGGTCTTTCAAACAGCTGACAGGGTTGTCATGTCAACACATCTGTCAGGGCTGCTGTGAACCACATCATAAGAAACATTTCAAACGTGAGTTGTATTAAAGAAATATATACATGCAATTTTTCTGTTTTTTTTAATTGCTTTGAGTATGACCAAATTATCTTGAGATGATTTTAGTGCAGCACTGCTGCTCACTGCATCCCAGTTGCTTGACATAAGTGGTTCAAAGAGCTCATGAATATTAGCTCCCCGCCCACTCAGCCTGTCTTTCAAAGAGCTCATGAATATTAGATCCCCGCCCACTCAGCCTGTCTTTCAAAGAGCTCATGAATATTAGCTCCCCGCCCACTCAGCCTGTCTTTCAAAGAGCTCATGAATATTAGATCCCCGCCCACTCAGCCTGTCTTTCAAAGAGCTCATGAATATTGGCTCCCCGCCCACTCAGCCTGTCTTTCAAAGAGCTCATGAATACTGGCTCCCCGCCCACTCAGCCTGTCTTTCAAAGAGCTCATGAATATTGGCTCCCCGCCCACTCAGCCTGTCTTTCAAAGAGCTCATGAATATTGGCTCCCCGCCCACTCAGCCTGTCTTTCCAAACTTCCTGGTGGCTAGCTACAAGAGAACACTTACATTTTCTCAAATTTTGAGCATATTTTGAGCAAATAAAACGTTATTGGTGATATATTATAGACACTCAAAAGGCTATTTTACATGGTAATCAGAATGACTGTCCAAGAACTAATAATTACATTTGAAGGATAGCGTTCACTTAGGACCTCACTTGGTGAAGTCCACAGGATGAATGCAACAACCATGTCTCTGTCACTAACAAACCCAGTCATGCGTGGTAACTTCACTTGAAAAGCAAGGCACTCTGGGTAAAAAGCAAATAAAGCATTACACGAAGCAGTTTGTTAATTCAACACTGTTCAGTGACTATACGGGTCCACACTTTCAGCGTTAATGTAACACTGAGGAATTTGCTGTGCAGCTATTCCATAAAGAGCCAGCTGCATCTTTCTTCTCATTACCTGTCCCTCCCAGTCATCAGAGTAATGACATCACAGGTGGCTGCTCTCTGCTACCTGAGACACGCCACAGTCCCCATCGCACACACACCAGCCCAAACACACACACAGCCCCCTCAAATCCGTATCCAAGCACCACTGATGACTCTGATGGTCTCTCAGTGTCGATGTGCTGTAAGGGCTGCTGGCTGGCTCTACTAAATCACATTTACAAGGCCTCCTAGTAAGGATCAGGTTCACTGTAATCTTCCCCCCTCTGTCTTATAAAGAACCCATCTGTACAGCTCTGCAGTCATCTACTCTCTCATTCTCACGTCCTCTCTGGCTCGCTTCCGTTTTCCTCTTTCTCTCGCACGCACGCGCGCACACACACACGCACACACACACACACACACACACACACACACACACACACACACACACAGCCAGTCCCTCCAGCTCTGGTCTTTATCAGGCATTCCCACAGCCCCTTGGTGTCCCTTATTATCTCTTATCTTAATAAGGCTGTGTTCTCGCCAACGTGAAGGAGCGTACCCCTCAGCTAATGGTGTCTATACACGTAATACAGCTACTGCTTCATCTGAACACTGTCGCCTCAGTCTTAAAGGGGATGGTCAGAATAACACCCAGAGCGATAGATAAAGGACTCACCTTTGTATCTGTGCCATTATAGTGTCTGTGACAGCATGAGCAGCGCCATTGAAGTAGTCCATTTCCGGGTCAATTTTGATGACCCAGTTGGCCATGACTCCAACAGGGTCACAAGGAGGGATCAGCCAATGACGTTGGAAGTACCACCCGGTTGACTACATTGAAACGGTGGAAGCCCTCATCAGCGCTACCCATGCTAATATGGACTTTTGGCCACTAGATGCCTCTAGCATTCTGTATGCCTATCGCCTCTGTTCTAAAGGAGATGTTCAGTCTATCACCTCTGTCTTAAAGGAGCTATTCAGACTATCACCTCTGTCTTAAAGGAGATGTTCAGACTATCACCTCTGTCTTAAAGGAGATGTTCAGTCTATCACCTCTGTCTTAAAGGAGATGTTCAGACTATCACCTCTGTCTTAAAGGAGATGTTCAGACTATCACCTCTGTCTTAAAGGAGATGTTCAGACTATCACCTCTGTCTTAAAGGAGCTATTCAGACTATCACCTCTGTCTTAAAGGAGATGTTCAGACTATCACCTCTGTCTTAAAGGAGATGTTCAGTCTATCACCTCTGTCTTAAAGGAGCTATTCAGACTATCACCTCTGTCTTAAAGGAGATGTTCAGACTATCACCTCTGTCTTAAAGGAGATGTTCAGTCTATCACCTCTGTCTTAAAGGAGATGTTCAGACTATCACCTCTGTCTTAAAGGAGATGTTCAGTCTATCACCTCTGTCTTAAAGGAGATGTTCAGACTATCACCTCTGTCTTAAAGGAGATGTTCAGACTATCACCTCTGTCTTAAAGGAGATGTTCAGTCTATCACCTCTGTCTTAAAGGAGATGTTCAGTCTATCACCTCTGTCTTAAAGGAGATGTTCAGACTATCACCTCTGTCTTAAAGGAGATGTTCAGACTATCACCTCTGTCTTAAAGGAGATGTTCAGACTATCACCTCTGTCTTAAAGGAGATGTTCAGACTATCTTAAAGTAGATGTAATAGCCACTTCTAGGCGAGGTTCAAACACACCCATATTTCTGGGTAGAAGTTGCCCTCAGGCACATATCAGCTTACGTTCTACAACACCGATCCTATGTGTCGTTCATGCTGTATGTTGCTGTGATCAAAACAAGTGGACCAGACCAAATCTGAACCAATCATAGATGTATATTTCTCACAGGTTTGGACATCCCACTACATCACAGCGTAATATGATACTTTATTGTCCATTTACATGGGAATTCATGTTGTGACATCTGCATGCAAACACAAACACAACACATTACATGCAGTATGGAAAAACTGGAAAGTGAATATATATGTCACATGTTTACATTTTCACGTATCCAAAGTCTCTGAGGATTACAGTCGGACCGCGTATTGGGCCTTCATCTGTCCTATGTCCCACTGTTCAGCAGCCCGATGGCTGATGGAATAAAACTAGCCTTGCTCCTATTCTTACTGAACAGTGGGACCCTTCACCTCCTTCCGGAAAGCAGCAGCTCAAAACATTGGGCAAGATTGTGTGTGGGGTCCTCCATGATGTAGTAGAACACAGTAGAGTAAAGTAGAGTCCAGTTCAGTACAATAGAGTACTGTACAGTAAAATATATATGTTGAGTACAGTACAGCACACTACAGTATAGTACAGTACAACACAGTACAGTATAGTACAGTACAGTACAGCACATTATAGTGTACTCTACTCTACTGTGCTCTACTGTACTTTGCGGTCCAAACTTGCGATACATAGACGTCTATGATTGGTTCAGATTTGGTCCTGCCAGGGCGGATTGACCAAATTTCAACTACTTCTCGTTGTCCATGGATGTCCGGTGTCGTTTGGTGCTCAGTAGGTGAGGATGCTTGTTACAGTACATGGAAAGAGGGTAGGTGTCACGGTAGGTGTCAGTAAGAGCCAGGAGAGGTGACATTAACTGGAGAGAGAGAGGGGTTGTTCAGACTGGTTTCACACTTGCTTGACCACCAGACGCCAGAAAGAGACAGAAAACCATTATGAGCTGAACATAAGAGTACGCCAGTACCCCATTTCTCATTGTAGCCAATTCAATTGCAGTAATTACCGATTTGGTAACATAATTACCAGCTTAAATCACTTAATAATTCATAAACAAACACGATATCAGTAAAAAGAGTGTAAATAATTGATAGGTCTACCTTTAATTTTGGAATTACAAGGCACGAGGCATTGTTCTTAAACATACAGAAGGCGAATCATTTCTCCAAAACTAAATATAAGTGTTGCTATTAGTTGTCAGGGGACTTTACTTCAACATTACTGTGTTCTGATGATAAATCATTTTAAGAATATGTACTGTATATATGCCTTCATTTAACTTGTATCTTTCATTTGACACCCAATTTGACATGCTTCTAAGTCTTAGAGCTGCGAGAGCTGCGAAGATATCAGCCATGTACGCTAAAATGAGAATGAACTCAGAATTTTTGAAGCAATCTGCATGACAATGTTGGTGCTCTTGCAAAAACAGGGCTAATTCCACACGCACGGCAAAAACACGATTCAGCACCTGTCCCCGGGATAACCACCGAACGTTAGAATGGTACAGAAGTACCTCGAATTCAGAGCCCATTTCTTTACACAGCTCACTGAAGATGCGGTGCCTCAGAGCACTAGTTCGCAATAGTTCACGCATTCCACTACAATTTTTAATACTTCTGCCAGTTTTGGAGGCAAGGTTTTTGTTGCCAACGCATGCCTGTGCAGAATACAATGCGTAACAATGATGTGTGGTGCATCGGCTTTCACTAGCGCACCAAAACCAGACTTTCTTCCCAGCATGACTGGAGCTCCGTCCGAACAAACTGCAGAAACCATATCCCACGAAAGATTGTTGTCTTTGAAGAAGTCATCCACAAGTTTCTTCACATCGGCTGCCTTAGTTGTTGTTGTAAGAGGCTTACAAAATAAAAAAATCTTCCTCTATCACGTCGTCTTTCACATAGCGCACGAATACAGCAAGCTGGCTTAGATTGGAAACGTCTGTGGTCTCTTCGAGTTGAAGGCTGAATTTTGCCGGGCTTGAAATCAGATCTGCAACTACTTGAGCCAAGATGTCTTTGCTCATGTCCTCTATTCTGTCGCTGATGGTGTCATTTGAAAGAGGAATTTGGGATAACTTAACTTCAGCCTCTTTTCCCAGCATGATATTCGCCATCTTCAACACAGTTGGTTTTATGAGTGTTTCACCAATGGTGTGTGGTTTGCCCTGCTTTGCGATCAGGTAAGCAACTTCGTACGATGCTGTGAGGATCGGTTTGTTGATGGGTACAAAGCCGAGAACAAGCAGAGTAGCCTTTTCATCGAATCTGGCTCTCTTCACCTTGAATTCAGCGAGCGTTGTGTTCTTGTATTTTCCATCTCCATGCAGCTGAAGGAAGTGTTCTCTTAGTTTTGCCGGTGCTAGACTAGAATTGCTCAACTTGGCATTGCAAATCATGCAGTTAGGACGCTGACTCCCATCACGTTCCGTTATACATGTGAATCCATATTGTACACATTCGTCCGACCACTTTCTTTTTTTGCTCGACATAGTAAGTATGAAGGGATTAAAATATTAAGAAAGAAATCACAAGACGTATCATCACGACAGTCACAAGTCGACTACTGAGCGCGCCAAATTCCCTGCAGCACAGATAGTCCAAGCAATGTAGCGTGATCACCTGCAGCCAATGATGGCCAAGCGGGGCATGTCATCACGAATCATATGAGTCGGATGTGTGTCTTGACCTCCGCCGAACCCCTGAGACTGACTCAGACTATCATCTCTGTCTTAAAGGAGATGTTCAGACTATCACCCAGGTTAAGAACCACTGTTCTAAGAACTCGTCCTTTTATGGGTCCTTTTACATGGAAATGCCCAGTAAGGCAGTAGTCAGTCATCCCTGGCTAGACAGAGAGGACAGGATTCTGACACAACAGCTCACATCAGATGCAGGACCTGGTGGTTGATTTATGATGTACATCCATCTCTAGTCTTTACCTCGCACACAGACACACACGTCGCACACGTCGCGCACACACACACACTGACCTCTGGACTACAGTCCCATTCCCTCCCTTCCCTCCATGGCCCTGCCAGCTCAGGACTGATACATATTGACTCTTTATTAAACAGTCAGATTGATTGATGGTGATCAATGCAGTCTCCAGGGGCCTCCCACCCAATCGCTTTTTTGCATGAATGTAAACAACCCACTAAACGGTACGACCCATGATCCATAACAGCCATGAAACCTGACGAGGGGACAGAGTCCCCCCCCCCCCTCGCTCCTTCAGTCTTTCCCTCCTCACCCCCCTCCTTACCTAAACAAGGGATAATTAAACTGTTAGGGTTAACGATCGGAGTGAGGGATTCCCCGTCGAAAATAGAGTCCGGACTCCGGACCAATATATAATAACAACACACAGTACGCACTTTGAAATACCCATTTTACAAAGACGCACGTACTTGGTGGGGTAATCATCTTTTTAACAACATTCCCGACGTTTCACACTGCTTTTTTTCTTTTTTGCTAGCCCGGCTAACCTGCCATCCCCTGCCACAAAGAGAGAGCTCTGATATCTCATATTGGGTTCATTTAATTTCCTGTGAGGCAGGTTCTCAACGAGCCCGGCAGGAGCAGTAAGAGCTGAGAGGAATGAAGATGAGCATAAAACCAGTAGAAGGAACCGGGTCTGCATGCCTCCCCTCTCACTGCCTGATCTGACAAAGCCCTCGAAACAACCTTTAAATGAAAACCAGAAACAGCGGAAGTCTTTCCTGCTGTGACTCTATCGTGCTGATTGACAACACTAAAGGGGGTTCTGTAGACAGACGTACTCTGTTCATTTGTGTGTGTCTTCCTTCCTGTCTTCCTACACGTGTTTTTAAATCACATCACTCTCCTGCCTCTCTTATATTCCTTTGCCTTTCAGTCTCTTTCTATCCCTTCATCTTTGGCAGTGTGGCCATAAGAGAGAGGTAGAGGGACAGAGGGGAGAAATCAAGAGGGAGAGAGAGAGTGGAGAAATAGAGGGAGAGACTGAGAAAAGAGAGAGAGAAAGAGAGAGAGAGAGAAGGATGTGTAGGGACAGAGAGAGGGTTTTCCAGCAGCACGTTCCCAGAATGTAGATTTCCCTGTCCCAGTTCATGAATATGTAGCAGAAAAATGGACCGTTGCAGCCCTGTGTGAATACACCCTCGCCTCGCCCCGCTCGCCACCCAGGGGCTTTACCCCCCTCGTCCCTTGGATCTCCCCTGGCTGAGCCTCCCTGCCCCCCCTATAGCCCCCTCAGATGTGTGTGTGTGTGTGTGTGCGTGCGTGCGTGCGTGCGTGCGTGTGCATGTCTGTCTAGAGTAGACAGTGAGGAGTGCAGAGCAGGGTAGATCAGAGGGAGCAGGGTGTGATTCAGGAGCATAAGAGATGCTAATGAGGAGAGGCGACCATCATTAGCCATTCTAGCTCTCTGAGCTAAATTAGCAGGCTCCCCTGCCTCACATCCACAAAGCCAATTTAGCTTTCCCTAACTCTGCTCTCGTAGCCTCTCCCTTTCCCATCATCCTGCCTCTTGATCACCACTCTCCCTTTCTGTGTGTGTGCCAGTGTGTTTTCCAGTGTGCACACCTGTGCCAGTGTGTGTGCCAGTGTGATAGCTCACCCTTGCTAAGCAGTGTGTATCTGTGTCCATCCCATCCAGACACAACAAGCTCCATTTGGCTCACAGGGAACAACACAAGTCAGTCAAAACGTTCCAAACTTAACAGCAATAGGCCACATGGCTCTAGAATTAGCCAGACCCATGCACACACATACACACACACACACCTGCCATTTTGTACCAGACTATTGTAATGTCTGCCATGTTAAAATGCACTCCCTAATGGATCCCTTGTCTGTGTGTTGTTGATGATTCATACCAACTGTCTTCTCGTCCGCTGTGGTTGGGTGTTGTGTTGCCACCCTCTTAAACAGCTGTCTCTATGGTAATGGGTGGGCATTTATTACCTGCTACTCTCTGTTTAGTATATATGCATAGTCACTTTAACTATACATTCATGTACATACTACCTCAAATCGGGCTGACTAACCGGTGTCTGTATGTAGCCTCGCTACTTTTATAGCCTCGCTACTGTATATAGACTGTCTTTTTACTGTTGTTTTATTTCTTTACTTACTTATTGTTCACCTAATACCTTTTTTGGACTATTGGTTAGAGCCTGTAAGTAAGCATTTGACTGTAAGGACCTGTTGTATTCGGCGCACGTGACAAATAAACTTTGATTTGATTTGTTTGTTTTTGACACAGACACACAAACACTTACTTGGCACCTTGCACCTGCCTGAACCAAAAACAGCACTCCGAATATCTACAGGATTCCATTTCCTGATCACATCTGGATGTTTCGATCTCATTTATTAATTAGTGAAATAATAATTTACGCTGTGAAAGAGGAGAGCAGCACGGTGGTGGTTAATGACTGGTTCAAAGACAACGCTGGTTACAGGGCCTTTACCCTTATCTCGAATTGACAATGCTCTCTGCTAGGTCATGAATGAGAACTACACACAATGTCTGCATCCCAAATGCCTCCCAGTTCCCTATATAGTGCACTACCTCCCTATATAGGGCACCAGGGTGACATTGGGTATGCATACTCACGAGTGATGAAAGTCAGGATAGTATTGTGAGTGCCCCCGGATCCCAATTAGGTCTTCTATAAAGGGCCATCTGAAAAGAGCTTTGGAAAGATTAGGGTAAGCGTACATGTCACGGCTGTCTTCGTCCTCCTCATCTGACGAGGAGAAGGATCGGAGGACCAATACGCAGCATGGTAAGTGTTTGTCATTTTATTGGAAAAAACTGAACACTACAAAACAACAAAGTGACAACCATGAAGCTAATGAACAATCATGCTGACACAAAACACTACACATAGACAATCACCCACAACCCACAATGACAAAACAGGCTAACTAAATATGGTTCCCAATCAGAGACAACGACTAACACCTGCCTCTGATTGAGAACCATATCAGGCCAAACACAGAAACAGACAAACTAGACATACAACATAGAATGCCCATATAGAATAGAATACAACATAGAATGCCCATATAGAATAGAATACAACATAGAATGAACATTAAGCCCACTTCCATCTTTGGATTCAAAAAAATATATATATATTTTTTTTCTGCTGTTTAATGTTTCAACTAATTCAACTAAATCAGTAATTTTATTATTAAGTTAGTTCCCAGTACTGGCCAATTTCAGACCTGCTAAAAAACGTTGAGTGTTGAGGCTACCCTCAGATACTGTTTTGTACCTCCTCAGATGAGTGCTGGTATTCGCACACGATAGCATATTTCATGAGCATTCATGACTATTTTGTTTCAATTGAAAATATGGGTTTGATTATGCTAGCAGTAGTGCCTGCATGTGACATTCACACAGTAGCAACATAACTTAGTGAACTATAACGAGATAATATATTTCAGGCATTCACAGTTTACATTTTGAAAAGCTATTTGTCTTATTTTACTGTTAACCTTTCCATGTTTTTTTTAAATATATTTATCTCAGGTGTGCAGAGGCACAAGAAGCACTCCCTCTATACAGGATGTAAATGACAATACACCAATATTGTCACACCCTGGCCTTTGTTATACTGATTCTCTTTATTAGTTTAGTTAGGTCAGGGTGTGACATGGGATGTTTGTGGGTTTTGTCTAGTTTAGGGCGTGTGTATTGTTTAGGGGGGTTTGAAGATGTATGGGGTTGTGTTCAGTGTAGGTGTTTAGGAAAGTCTATGGTTGCCTGGTTTGGTTCTCAATCAGAGACAGCTGTTTATTGTTGTCTCTGATTGGGAGCCATATTTAAGGCAGCCACAGGCTTTAGGTGTTTGTGGGTAATTGTCTATGTCTATGTTGCATGTGTGCACGTAGTTTGTTTTAGCTTCACGATCGTTTGTTGTTTTTGTTCGTTTATAAGTGTTTTGTTTGTCTTCATTAAAAGAAGATGTCTTTCTTTCACGCTGCGCCTTGGTCCACTCATTCGTCTTATAACGATCGTGACAAATATTGTTCAATATAATCCATACTAACTAACTACAAAATATTGTATTCTATAGTGTTTTTAAATATTTTATGAATAGACTTTGCTATTCTTTATTTTTCACCATAAATCCCTAATATTCAATGAACGTGAGCATAAATAAAGTTTCTTTGTTCAGATTTAAGTTCATTAAAACACCCGAAAACCACAGTGATGCATATTATGCATCTGGACATGGTGCCTTTACCAATATGATAAACCTCTGTACTGTCTCCGACACGTTTGGTAGTTGTTGATGCAGAAAAGAGAAGAATAAGATCAGGGTTGAGGGATATCTGGGACAGAAGACCTAAAAGCGGTGGACAAAAAATGCAAATGAGGGACAAGAATATGACTATTTGATGCACTGTTGTCTTTCATTCATGTGATTCTGTTTTTGGTCCATCACCTGTACCATTGTAATACACAGTAGAGGGAGATTTTTCAGATCGGCGTTAGGAAGGCAAGTTGAACAAACTAAACATAATTGCAGTACAGCACATGTGAATCAGCTGTCAGATAATTCATTGAGAGTTGTGTCTGTTCTGGTCTTTGTTGCACGGCTTCTCATCCACAGAGGGCCAGTGTGGGTGCAGGGTTGTGCTCTAACCAAGCAATAACACACCTGATTCAACAAATCATGTCTTGGTTGAAGTCTATGATTACTTGAATCAGGTGTCCAATGGCTGGTAAGAACCAAAGCCACGTTGATCTCTGCGGATACGATTGGACAGCCCCCTGCTATGAGTGCAACTTTCATGATGAATAGTAATGATCCATTTATTTTAGTACCTTTAGAGAGATTAATATAATTGCATTTTACAAAAGAAATGTCAGTATGTCACTTTTGAACATTTTTAAATGAATTCAAATGGATTATTAAATTGGTGGGCTTATTTGGAACACCCATGGGTTTAATAACCCATCAGAGTCTAAGCCCTGTCTAAACTGTTAGGGTTCTATTAAGCTATGTGGAATTGTTTTAAGAACGTCATACCAAGGATCATTTACCTATTTGATTTAGAGTTTTAATACCCCTTGAAGTATCACAAAATTACATACAAAAATTATTTGATCAATTATTTGGGGCCTTACTGCTATTAGCCCTGTAAGGATGTACGCTGAGAGTCGTGAAGCAAGTTCAGGGAGTGAATAAATGTAATGAATAAATGAACAAAACAAGAAACACAAACAGCGCACAGACATGAAACAGGAACAATGACAACTGGGGAAGAAACCAAAGGGAGTGACATATAAAGGGCAGGTAATCAAGGAAGTGACGGAGTCCAGGTGAGTGTCATTATGCGCGTAACGCTGGTGACAGGTGTGCGCCATAGCGAGCAGCCTGGTGACCTAGAGGCCAAGGGAGCACACGTGACAAGCCCCTACAAATGCATTGAATAACAGATTCACTACATGGAACAACAGATAGTCCCCCAAAAATATGTAAAGGAAGTTTGTTCTGAAGTGTCTGTCCTATATCTGAGAGATATAAGAAAGATCAGGAAACATTTTATATACGTATTTAACCCCATATTTTTGCCATTAAACAGTCTCCATATATACTTTCATAAATGTTTTCAACTGGTACCAGGGGACATTCAGATAGGTCTTGTGAGGCCTGTGGGTCTCACCTTTACACATAAGGGTTATATTAGTGTGTAGCCCAAACTGTTCAGATGCTACAGACAGAAGCTGTCAGATCGGCTGTACCGACTTCAGACGAGTCCCAAGACGCTTGTAGGGGGTCGTAGAGAAAAATGTGTTCGTGTTGGTGAGAATTTGTAGGCCAACCCGTCCGGACGCCACAGACAATTTATCGAGAAGACTGATTTTCAGGATGTATCATGGTCTGACTCTGTCACCTTCCACCGCAGATGTGGGGGTGCGACATCGGCGGATGAGGTGGATTGAGACGCATCCAATTATTTAAACTGAAAGATTTTTATGGGGATTTGTTATACTAATTCGATTTCCGTGGGGGCGCTGACATCGACCTTAGGGCGTTTAAAGTGTACACTCAGCACTTATTAAGCACAGTCCGGATTTTATCAAATATTCTTGTCTTACACATTTGTTTTGTAAGTAAAGTATTAAAACTTCACGAGTGATGCATTTTTCATTTGATAGCCACATTTGAAATCCACAAATGTCTAAACCTTCTACCATAATTCTAATAATAAATGGCGTTCCTGCATGTGGCTGTGGCTGCATAGCCCCTTAGAGCCAGAGATGGGCAGTATCTCTGTTATACGTATTTGAAATACATATTTTAATTACTTCTGAATATTTTGTCATTTGAATTAGACTGAACTACACTGAACTACACATCATTTTCAATATTATTATAGCGGTTCACATTTTGTGCCCCCCTTTCACCCTGCATTGGTACCAGAAGTCTGATAACACTATGGTGTGTCGAGCAAAAACGAACAATTGAAAACATGCAGAGTATTATTTTAATGAGCTCCGCCCCAAAACAAGGCCAATAATAATACCCAGTGTGCTTTGCAGTTCATTTTGGTATATTCATTTTTACATATACATTTTGGTCGTTTAGCAGACACTCTGACCCAGAGTGAATTTCTCAACTAAGGTTGATAAACAACAACAACATATCACCGTCATAGCAAGTAAAACGTTTCTGTAACCGTTACTGAGAAAGTAGTTGCTGTTTGGGCCGGGTGTTTGCAAATATATTTTTGTATTTTGTAGTTCAAATACATGTATTTTAATTATATACATTACAAAAAAACTATTTTTAATAGTCTATTTTGATACATCGATCTTTATGGCCTTTGTATCTGTATTTTGTAATTGTATTTGTGCTTCTACACCTGCATTGCTTGCTGTTTGGGGTTTTAGGCTGGGTTTCTGTACAGCACTTTGAGATATCAGCTGATGTAAGAAGGGCTATATAAATACATTTGATTTGGTTTGATATTTTGCCAATCCCTGGTTACAACCGTGGTCGTGTGTGGATCCATGCAGCACTATCTCTGCAATAGAAACAAAGAAGCTGATTTCCAGCTCAGAACGGCTGAGACACAGAGAGCAGGAGAACAAATCAGATCAAATTCGAATTGTATTTGTCACATACGCCGAATACAACCTTACAGTGAAATGTTTACTTACAAGCCCTTAACCAACAATGAAGTTTTAAGGATCCCCAAATAAAAGCAAGAGAAAAACAAATAATTAAAGGGCCGCAGTAAATAACAAAGTGGGGCTAAATAGAGGGGGTACCGGTACAGAGGCAATGTGTCAATGTGCGGGGGCACCGGTGTCAAAGTAACTAAGGTAATCAAGTACATGCAGGTAGGGTTATTAAAGTGGCTATGCATAGATAATGACAGAGTAGCAGCAGCGTGTGGGGCGATGCAAATAGTCTGGGTAGCCATTTAAATGAGCTGTTCAGGAGTCTTATGGCTTGAGGGTACAAGCTGTTTAGAAGCCTCTTGGACCTAGACTTGACGCTCCGGTACCGCTTGCCGTGCGGTAGCAGAGACAACAGTCTGTGACTAGGGTGGCTGGAGACTTTGACAATTTTTAGGGCCTTCAGGTCCTGGATGGCAGGAAGCTTGAACCCGGTGATGTACTGGGCCATACGCACTACCCTCTGTAGTGCCTTGCAGTCGGAGGCCAAGCAGTTTCCATACCAGGCAGTGATGCAACCCCTCAGGATGCTCTCAATGGTGCAGCTGGAGGACCCATGCCAAATCTTTTCAGTCTCCTGAGGGAGAAAAGGTTTTGTTGTGTCCTCGTCACGACTGTCTTGGTGTGCTTGGACCATGTTAGTTTGTTGGTGATGTGGACGCCAAGGAACTTGAAGCTCTCAACCTGCTCCACTACAGCCCCATCGATGAGAATGGGGGCGTACTTGGTCCTCCTTTTCCTGTAGTCCACAATCATCTCCTTAATCTTGATCACATTGAGGGAGAGGTTGTTGTCCTTGCACCTCACAGTCAGGTCTCTGACCTGCTCCCTATAGGCTGTCTGATCGTTGTCGGTGTTGTGTCATCAGCAAACTTAATGATGGTGTTGGAGTTCCACCTCGCTGTGCAGTCATAAGTGAACAGGGAATACTGGAGGGGACTGAGCACGCACCCCTGAGGGGTCCCCGTGTTGAGCATCAGCGTGGCGGATGTGTTGCTATCTACCCTTACCACCTGGGGGCGGCCCGTCAGGAAGTCCAGGATCCAGTTGCAGAGGGAGGTGTTGAGCCCCAGGGTCATTAGCTTAGTGATGAGTTTTGAGGGCACTATGGTGTTGAACGCTGAGCTGTAGTCAATGACTAGCATTCTCACATAGGTGTTCCTTTTGTCCAGGTGGGAAAGGGCAGTGTGGAGTACAATAGAGATTGCATCATCTGTGGATCTGTTTGTGCGGAATGCAAATTGGAGTGGGTTTAGAATTTCTGGGATAATGGTGTTGATGTGAGCCATGACCAGTCTTGCAAAGCATTTCATACCTACAGACGTGAGCACTTTGGGTGGGTAGTCATTTAGGCAGGTTACCTTAGTGTTCTTGGGCACAGGCACTATGGTGGTCTGCTTGAAACATGTTGGTATTACAGACTCAGACAGGGAGAGGTTGAAAATGTCAGTGAAGACACTTGCCAGTAAGTCAGCGCATGCTCGGGGTACACGCCCTGGTAATCCGTCTTGCCCAGCGCCCTTGTGAATGTTGACCTGTTTAAAGTTCTTACTCACAATGGCTGCGGAGAGTGGGATCACACAGTCATCCGGAACAGCTGATCCTCTCATGCATGTTTCGGTGTTACTTGCCTCGAAGCGGGCATAGAAGTTATTTATCTCGTCTGGTAGGCTCGTGTCACTGGGCAGCTCGCGGCTGTGCTTCCCTTTGTATTCTGTAATAGTTTGCAAGCCCTCCCACATTCGACGAGCGTCGGAGCCGGTGTAGTACGATTTAATCTTAGTCCTGTATTGATGCTTTGCCTGTTTGATGGTTCGTCGGAGGGCATAGCGGGATTTCTTATAAGCTTCCGGGTTAGAGTTCCGCTCCTTGAAAGCAGCAGCTCTAGCCTTTAGCTCAATGCAAATGTTGCCTGTAATCCATGGCTTCTGGTTGGGGTATGTACATACAGTCACTGTGGGGACGACGTCCTCGATGCACTTATTGATGAAGCCGATGACTGATGTGGTGTACTCCTCAATGCCATCGGAAGAATCCCAGAACATGTTCCGTTCTGTGCTAGCAAAATAGTCCTGTAGTTTAGCATCTGCTTCATCTGACTACTTTTTAATTGACCAAGTCACTGGTGCTTCCTGCTTTAATATTTGCTTGTAAGCAGGAATCAGGAGGATAGAGTTATGGTCAGATTTGCCAAATGGAGGGGGAGTGAGAGCTTTGTACGCGTCTCTGTGTGTGGAGTAAAGGAGGACTAGAATTGTTTTCCCTCTGGTTGCACGTTTAACATGCTGATAGAAATTCAGTAAAACTGATTTAAGTTTCCCTGCATTAAAGTCACCGGCTACTAGGAGCGTTTTCCTGTTTGCTTATGGCAAAATACAGCTCATTTAGTGCGGTATTAGTGCCAACCTCGCTCTGTGGTAGTATGTAGACAGCTACGAAAAATACAGATGAAAACTCTCTAGGTAGATAGTGTGGTCTACAGCTTATCATGAGATACTCTACCACAGGTGAGCAAAACCTTGAGAATCCCTTAGATGTCGTGCACCCGCTGTTGTTTACATAAATGCATAGGCCCCGCCCCGTGTTTTACCAGAGGCTGCTGTTCTGTCTTGACGATAGAGTGTATGTTCTTAATGTCGCCATTCAGCCCCGACTCGGTGAAACATAACATATTATAGTTTTTAATGTCCCGTTGGTGTGGAGATAATTATAGAGAGTTAAAAATACTGGAGCTTACAGCTAAACCCCACCAGAAAATCTGTTATTCTGATAGGAAGACTCTTTAATATTCTGATATGAAGACTCTTTGAGATGAACTGCATATCTATATACTACGGGTTAAATGTTTTGGAACACCTACTCATTCAAGGGTTTTTCTTTATTTGTACTATTTTCTACATTGTAGAATAATAGTGAGGACATCAAAACTATGAAATAACACATATGGAATCATGTAGGAACCAAAAATTCTTAGACAAATCAAAAGATATTTGATATTTCAAATTCTTCAAAGTAGCCACCCTTTGCCTTGATGACAGCTTTGCACACTCTTGGCATTCTCTCAACCAGCTTTATGAGGTAGTCACCTGGAATGCATTTCAATTAACAGGTGTGCCTTGTTAAAAGTTCATTTGTGGAATTTCTTTCCTACTTAATGTGTTTGAGCCAATCAGTTGTGTTGTGACAAGGTAGGGGTGGTATACAGAAGATAGCCCTATTTGGTAAAAGATCAAGTCCATATTATGGCAAGAACAGCTCAAATAAGCAAAGAGAAACAACAGTCCATCAGTACTTTAAGACATGAAGGTCAGTCAATACGGAAACATTTCAAGAACTTTTAAAGTTTCTTCAAGTACAGTCGCAAAAAACATCAGGTGCTATGATGAAACTGGCTCTCATGAGGACCGCCACAGGAAAGGAAGACCGATAGTTACCACTACTACAGAAGATAAGTTCATTAGAGTTACCAGCCTCAGAAATTGCAGCCCAAATAAATGCTTCACAGAGTTCAAGTAACAGACACATCTCAACATCAACTGTTCATAGGAGACTGCGTGAATCAGGCCTTCGTGGTCGAATTGCTGCAAAGAAACCACTACCACGGACACCAATAAGAAGAGGAGACTTGCTTGGTCCAAGAAACACAAGCAATGGACATTAGACCGGTGGAAATCTGTCCTTTGGTCTGATGAGTCCAAATTTGAGATGTTTGGTTCCAACCGCTGTGTCTTTGTGAGACGCAGAGTAGGTGAACGGATGGTCTCTGCATGTGTGGTTCCCACCATGAAGCATGAAGGAGGTGTGATGGTGTGGGCGTGTTTTGCTGGTGACTGCATGGCTACCACAGCATTCAGCAGCGATATGTCATCCCATCTGGTTTGCGCTTAGTGGGACTATCATTTGTTTTTCAACAGGGCAATGACCCGACACACTTCCAGGCTGTGTAAGGGCTATTTGACCAAGAAGGAGAGTGATGGAGTGCTCAATCAGATGACCTGGCCTCCACAATCACCCGACCTCAACCCAATTGAGATGGTTTGGGATGAGTTGGAACATAGAGTGAAGGAACAGCAGCCAACAAGTGCTCAGCATATGTGGGAACTCCTTGAAGACTACTGGAAACGAATTCCAGGTGAAGTTGGTTGAGAGAATCCCAAGAGTGTGCAAAGCTGTCATCAAGGCAAAGGGAGAATACTTTGAAGAATCTCAAATACATTTTGATTTGTTTAACACTTTTTGGGTACTTCATGATTCCATATGTGTTATTTCATAGTTTTGATGTTGTCACTATTATTTTACAATGCAGAAAATAGTAAGAATAAAGAAATCTACGAATACAGATTCCCTTGTTCATCCGTGGTTCGGACGGACCAGTCATCAGCACTATCTGCAGTGCCTCTATTCAAATGACTCTCTCCTAACACACACACCATACGTTGCTGCTACTATTTATTATTTATCCTGCTGCTCAGCCACTTTACCCCTGATTGTATGCATATAACTACCTCCTCTATCACTGATATTGTTATTGATATTGTTCTTGTACATATTGTATATTTTATTTGTATTGACACTATCTATTTCTGATATTTGCTACTATGCAAGTAATCATTTGGCTGTACTGTTTACACCTCCTGTAGAGACCAACCACTTAACAAGACAAAATATTGATTTATAGAATTAATATTGAGATGTGTGGTCGTAACATGATTTTGTGACATGCCACAACAATATCATGTGACCGTATCAAGTGTCCACCACATAAATATATGGCGCATGCATCTGTTTATGTACTGTACATGTGCACCTCACTCAGGTTTCAACTCAGGCTATATGGCCTTAACTTATGTATGGTATACTATGTGATAAGTGTGTGTGTAACAGTATATAAAGTATGCTAATTGTGTGAAGGTATTTGGACAGTGGTGTAAAGTACTTCAGAATATGTACATTACTTTACTATTTATATTTTTGGCAACTTTTACTTTTACTTCACTAAATTCCGAAATAAAAGAATGTACTTTTAACTCCATATATTTTCCCTGACACCTAAAAGTACTCATTACATTTTGACAGGGAAATTGTCCAATTCACACACTTATAAAGAGAACATGCCTGGTCATCTCTACTGCATCTGATCTGGCAGATTCACTAAACACAAATGCTTTTTGTTTGTAAGAGTTGGAGTGTGCCCCTGGCTATCCGTCAATAAAAATAAAATAAAATTGTGCCGTCTGGTTCTTAATATAAGGAATTTGAAATTTATACGTTTACTCAAGTATGACAATTTAGTACTTTTTCCACCACTGGAGTTGGCTGGGGGTCAACACATTTCTTTCACATGACCCATCAATTTAGACACGTGTGTCTGGGTAAGCGTCATCTAATATTTATAAAATATTTTTATCTGGACACTTTCTGTTTACCTGGAATTTTTCCTTATTGTAGGCTTCTACTTTGACCCCTTTTAGTCTTAATCTTTACTACACTACTCACTGTTTAGCACATGCCCTCGCATGTGAACCCTTAAAGAGATGGGTGGGGCTAAGGCTTAAGAGGGCGTGAACAATGCTAAATGGGTGTAGACAAAGGAGAGCTCTCCAGTAGGTTCCAAAAATATTCAAAGTTCCATTTCTCAAAAGTGAGTTCACAAGTTTAGCAACTTTCAAAGCAGAATTACATTCCCATTGTTATTCAAAAATGCAGTGTATGACATACCCTTTTGTAGTCTCTACTTTTATCCAATGTAAAAATAAAAATTAAAAATTAAAAATTTGCCACATAAGACCGATTTGAGCCGGTTAGTCACACATATCTAACCAGAGAAGATCTGAATGTTGCATTTGCAATTCCTGAGTCTCTTTCTCTCTACATTTAATAAACTGAGGTGGATGTTTGGTGGATGTTTTGTCTCTCACTTACTGTGGCTAAATGCTCGTCCTGCCTACAGTACTATGGTGCATTTAAACCACATCAAACCTCCGGCAGTGAACAGATGGAATGTATTAAAGGATAAGCGGGCAGAATATACATTCTTGTCACCCATACTCAGCTTAATGAC
>NC_074703.1:24513730-24533730 GCF_029448725.1 Salvelinus fontinalis | reverse complement strand
ATAACTCCCAATCACACCCTGCAGGATGTGCTCTATCCACTAAGCTCCTCGAGCTTAATGATGAGCTTGGAGGATACTATGGTGTTGAATGCGAGCTATAGTCAATGAACCGTATCCCTACATACAGTACATATTCCTCTTGTGCAGATGGGATAGGGCAGTGTGCAGTGTGATGACGATTGCATCGTCTGTGGACCTATTGGGGCGGTAAGCAAATTGCAGTGGGTCGAGGGTGACAGGTAGGGTGGAGGTGACAGGATCTTTGACTAGTCTCTCAAAGCACTTCATGATGACAGAAGTGAGTGCTACGAGGCAGGTTACCTTCACTTTCTTATGCACAGGAACTATGGTGGTCTGCTTGAAATATGTAGGTATTACAGGTCGAAAAAGTCAGTGAAGTCACTTGCCAGTTGGTCCGCGCATGCTTTGGGTACACGTCCTGGTAATCCGTCTTGTACTGCGGCTTTGTGAATGTTGACCTGTTTAAAGGTCTTGCTCACTTTGGCTATGGAGAGCGTGATCACACAGTCGTCCCGAACAGCTGGTGCCCTCATGCATGCTTCAGTATTGCTTGCGTCACTAGGCATCTCATGGCTGGGTCTCCCGTTGTAGGCAATAATAGTTTTCAAGCCCTGCTACATCCGACGAGCATCAGAGCCGGTGTAGTAGGATTCAATATTGGTCCTGTATTGATACTTTGCCTTTCTGATGGTTCTTCTGAGGGCATAGTGGGATTTCTTATAAGTGTCCGCTCCTTGAAAGCGGCAGGTCGGGCCTTTAGCTCCATGCCGATGTTGCCTGTAATCCATGGCTTCTGGTTGGGATATGTACGTACAGCCACTGTAGGGACGACGTCGTCGATGCACTTATTGATGAAGCCGGTGACTGAGGTGGTATACTCCTCAATGCCATTGGTTGAATCCTGGAACATATTCCCGTCTGTGCTAGCAAAACAGTCCTGTAGCGTCGCACCCGCGTCATCTGACCTAGCGACTAGATTTCTTGATTATATAAGCAAAAAATATTCTGTGTTATTTGGAACGGCAAGCCAGACAAAATATTTATATAATGAATATTAATTTGGAGGGCATAAATTATTAAATATGAAAGCATTAGACCTCTCACTAAAGGTTTCAGTCATACAAAAAGTTATACTTAAATCCGGACTGGTTCTCTAGCAGATTAGTACGAATGTCTCACCCTATGTTCAAGAAGGGCCTTTTTCCCTTCATTCAGATTACAACCTCTCACTTTCAGTTATTTGAAAATGAAATAATCTCCAAAATGTTGCTATTTTTAAAACAAGCCATAGAAAATTGGTTGCAATTTCAGTGTAATCAACCAGAAAAGACTAAACAAATATTACAACAAAGATTATGGTTAAACTCGAATATACTAATTGGCAAAAAAGCTATATTTTTGGATTTAAAAAAAACTGTATAATCTTTGTAAATTGTATCAATAATAGGACTGTTGGAGTTATGTCATACATGCAGCTAACAAAAATATCTGGAAATGTCTGATCTACTCAAAATTACAACCAACTAATTGTTTTGCAAAAATGGAAAAGCTAAGTGGAAGGGGGAAAGTAAGGAACTTGTCTGTTGGCCCTGCATTAAAGACCAACATTGGTTAAAGAAGATTGTGATCAATAAAAAAGTATACCAGTTTCATTTCAGGACCAAAAAATGAACAGCTGTGCCATATAGATTTGCAAAATAGTTGGAAGGAGATTTTTGACACATGGTTTATGAACTGATACAGAAAACAACGCTGGACTCAAAACGTAGAGTTTTTCCATTTAAACTATTATACAAAATTCTTGCAACCAATAGAATGTTATATATATGGGGGGGGATACAACCATCCCAGCTCGGCAGATTTTGCTGCGAAGAGACAGAATGATTAGATCGTTTTGGTACTGTCCATTTGTAGCTTGTTTTGGTCGCAGTTTCAGGAATGTCTGAAGAATTCCAGCCTTTACCAGGAGCTAACTCTGCAAATAGCACTGCTGGGTGATTTTAAAAGTCAGTCAATCGATCAATAATATCATATTTCTCTTAGCAAACAAAAGTGATCTTTCATTTACAATCTGTAGAAACTATGAGAACAGAAATGTTCAGAACTTTTGTGACTAATGTGAAATATACTGTTTCCGCAAAATGTATAGAAGGTCAGAACTTTTGTGAAACAGCAAAGTTAATATATATATATATATATATGGTCTTCAGAGATAGATGGGAGGGGTTGAGGGTAGCTGAAGGATGGGACTAAAAGCAAACTAAAGATAACCTATGTAAAATATACTGTGTCTGTAAAATGTATATAGTATGTACAAACTGGTTATACTAGTCTAAGTGTTGTTGTCCATTAGTTAAATATATTTTATATATATATATATATATTATCTATTTTTACAAAAACAATATATGGGGGATTGTAAATTACGCAGACAATTACATTGATTGAAGCCACAAACTATCAGCAAAATTAAAGCTGAACTACCCCCTAAAAAAAAATACAAAATAATACGGTCATGACAGAAGTGTACATTTAAACAGCATGACGAATGAACAGTGGATTTTTATGGGAAAAATTTGTGGTGTAAAAAAGATTGGAACCATGTCCTTATTTGACCGCTAGGTTTGATGGGTGTTATGACTCACACTGTGGTACACTATAGGCTGCCATTTAGGACACAGATGTTGATCTGACTGTCAAATAGCATTGTAGACTATGAGGATATTCAATTATTGAAATACAGCATTATTGGTGTGGATGGCATGCCATAGAACCATTTTACCCTTGATCCTAGAACAGAACACTTCTATCAAACCGTTAAGAATTGAAGCGACAAAGGTGGCAAAGGGAATAAAAAGGTTGGTAATGAATATTACATGGACAGGAAATGGCTTTTCTTGACTCGCTCTTCTCCAATACCAGTCTATTTCTGTGTGTAATGTTTGACCCTTCGACCCCACAGTGTGGGAGGAAAGCTTTTAATGAGTAGGGGATGTTTGATTGGAGTGACACTTTGATTAGCCAGGTAGGCTAGTTGAGAAGAAGTTTTCATTTACAACTGCGACCTGGCCAAGATAAAGCAAAGCAGTGCGACACAAACAACAACATAAAGTTACATATGGAATAAAAAAACATACAGTCAATAATACAATAGAAAAAGTATATATACAGTGTGTGCAATAAATAGGCCATAGTGGCAAAATAATTACAATATAAAAATTAAACACTGGAGTGATAGATGTGCAGAAGATGAATGTGCAAATAGAGCTACTGGGGTGCAAAGGAGCAAAATAAATAAATAACAGTATGGGATGAGGTAGTTGGATGGGCAATTTACAGATGGGCTATGTGCAGTGATCTGTGAGCTGCTCTGACAGCTGATGTTTAAAGTTAGTGAGGGAGATATGAGTCTCCAGCTTCAGTGATTTTTGCATTTCGTTACAGTCATTGGCAGCAGAGAACTGTAAGGGAAGGCGGCAAAAGGAGGAACTGGCTTTGGGGGTGACAAGTGAAATATACCTGCTAGAGCATGTGCTACGGGTGGGTGCTGCTATGGTGACCAGTGAGCTGAGCTAAGGCGGGGCTTTACCTAGCAAAGACTTATAGATGACCTGGAGCCAGTTGGTTCGGCGACGAATATGAAGCGAGAGCAAGCCAATGAGAGCATACAGGTCGCAGTGGTGGGTAGTATATATGGGGCTTTGGTGACAAAACGGATGGCACTGTGATAGACTGCATCAAATCAAATCAAAGTTTATTTGTCATGTACGGCGAATACAACAGGTGTAGACCTTACAGTGAAATGCTTACTTACAGGCTCTAACCAATAGTGCAAAAAAGGTATTAGGTGAACAATAGGTAAGTAAAGAAATAAAACAACAGTTAAAAGACAGGCTATATACAGTAGCGAGGCTACATACAGACACCGGTTAGTCAGGCTGATTGAGGTAGTATGTACATGTAGATATGGTTAAAGTGACTATGCATATATGAAAAACCGAGAGTAGCAGCAGCGTAAAAGAGGGGTGGGGGGGGGGTACACAATGCAAATAGTCCGGGTAGCCATTTCATTACCTGTTCAGGAGTCTTATGGCTTGGGGGTAAAAACTGTTGAGAAGCCTTTTTGTCCTAGACTTGGCACTCCGGTACCGCGTGCCATGCGGTAGTAGAGAGAATAGTCTATGACTGGGGTGGCTGGGGTCTTTGAGAATTTTTAGGGCCTTCCCCTGACACCGCCTGGTGTAGAGGTCCTGGATGGCAGGCAGCTTAGCCCCAGTGATGTACTGGGCCGTACGCACTACCCGCCTTGCGGTCAGAGCCGAGCAATTGCCATACCAGGCAGTGATGCAACCAGCCAGGATGCTCTCGATATTGCAGCTGTAGAACCTTTTGAGGATCTCAGGACAAATGCCAAATCTTTTTAGTTTCCTGAGGGGGAATAGGCTTTGTCATGCCCTCTTCACGACTGTCTTGGTGTGTTTGGACCATTCTAGTTTGTTGGTGATGTGGACACCAAGGAACTTAAAGCTCTCAACCTGCTCCACTACAGCCCAGTCGTTGAGAATGGGGGCGTGATCGGTCCTCCTTTTCCTGTAGTCCACAATCATCTCCTTGCTGAGTAGAGTGTCCAATTTACACAATCCAATTTGCTGAGTAGAGTGTTGGAGGCTATTTTGTAAATGACATTGCCGAAGTCAAGGATCGGTAGGGTAGTCAGGTTTAAGAGGGTATGTTTGGCAACATGAGTGAAGGATGCTTTGTTGTGAAATAGTAAGCCGATTCTAGATTTCATTTTGGATTGGAGATGCTTAATGTGAGTCTGGAAGGAGAGTTTACAGTCTAACCAGACACCTAGGTATTTGTAGTTGTCCACATATTCTAAGTCAGAACCGTCCATAGTAGTGATGCTGGACGGGCGGGCAGGTGCGGGCAGCGATCGGTTGAAGAGCATGCATTTAGTTTTACTTGCATTTAAGGGCAGTTGGAGGCCACGGAAGGAGAGTTGTATGGCATTGAAGCTCGTCTGGAGGTTAGTTTACACAGTGTCCAAACAAGGGCCAGAAGTATACAGAATGGTGTCGTCTGCGTAGAAAATCTCGGCCTGCCAAACCCTCGCCTAACCCGGACTACACTGGGCCAATTGTGCGCCGCCTCATGGGTCTCCCAGTCACGGCCAGCTGTGACACAGCCTGGGATCAAACCTGGGTCTGTAGTGACACCACTGCCTTAGAACGCTGCGCCACTCGGGAGGCCCCCGCAGAAAAATGCAGCCCTCTGTTGAATTTCAAAATCCCGATGTGGCCCTCGAGCGAAAAGTTTGCACATTTTCAAATTACATTTTTTTAGGGGACAGGAGAATTACAGAAGCAATTTAAATTCATTTGGATTGCTTTTATTAGAATTTGTACAAAATAATTGTTCATGCCAGAAGAGGTACCTGATCCTGGCATGGAAACAGTCCAAAACTGAGAGGTGCTGGTTCCTGTTCTGACAGGATTAAGCACTGATGATGTCCAACAAGACTATGGGGGCAAATAAAATACATTTGTGTAATTTGCAATGGATACAACTTGTACAGTCTACACTCTTTGAAAAAAGTTGCTATCTAGAACCTAAAAGGGTTCTTCGGCTGTCCCCATGAGATAACCCTTTGAAAAAACATTTTTGGTTCCAGGTAAAACCCTTTTCACACACTGTAAAAATATAAATAATCAAAACACCATGATTGTGTAATGAAACCATCAAAAGTAGTGCACCTAACCTGAGATCTGGTGTTTGGAGGGTGTTTGAATGCAAACCCAATATAAGTGTTCTGATTCACAGGAAGTGTTTTAAAACAGAATAGAAGTACTCTGAAACACCCAAAGTGGTTCTTCAATCTGAATATTGGTATTTTTAAGAAAGTGTTGTGAAAAGAGTGTTAGGGTTTCAGTGCATGTAAAAGGCAACATCAAAACCCTTTTTATTTTGCAGACTGTCTCTCATACAATCAAATATCTAACAAATTCAAATGGTTTATAACCTAATTTGATGATAAGGGCCTTTGGAGAATATTTTTGTGGAATTGCATTTTTTTCAAATTTTTCTTTTTTTACAGATTATAAACAGCAGGAGACAGAGAAAGTGTGTAAGTGGGAATTTAACCCCCGATTTCTGGGGCAGTAAGATGGTACATTTCATTGGAATTTAATTGGGATTTTACACACTCATCCACACTGTAAAAAAAACGTATTATGTGGTGAATTGTAATTGACTCAAAAAAATAACCAACATACACTTAATATTGTCACGATCGCGTCGAGGATTGACGGACCAAAACGCAGCATTTGGAAAATACACCATCTCTTTTATTGATGACGAAGGCAAAACGAAACAAAAACACTTACATACTAAACAAAACAAGAAACGATCGTGAAGCTAATCAAACGTAGTGCATACACAGGCTACAAACGTATAACATAGACACAGCTAGACACATGCACTCAACACAAACCCATACACTACACCCAACACCCCCTTTACCATATAATCACCCAAAACTGAAAAACCACAAACAATCCCCATGTCACACCCTGACCTAACTAAAATAATAAAGAAAACAAATAATACTAAGGCCAGGGCGTGACATAACCCCCCCCTTAAGGTGCGAACTCCGAGCGCACCAGCACACAGTCTAGGGGAGGGTCTGGGTGGGCTTCCTTCCACGGTGGCGGCTCCGGCACTGGTCGTGGTCCCCACCCCACCACAGTCACTAACCGCCTCCGTAGCTTCCTCCAAATGACCCCCCTCCACATTAACCCCACTGAATTAAGGGGCAGTTCCGGACTAAGTGGCAGCTCCGGACTAAGGGGCAGCTCCGGACTAAGGGGCAGCTCCGGCCTAAGGGGCAGCTCCGGACTAAGGGGTAGTACCAGGATAAGGGAGAGCACCAGGATAAGGGGCAGCACCAGGATAAGGGGCAGCTCCGGACTGAGGAACGGCAGCTCCGGACTGAGGGACTGCAGCTCCGGACTGAGGGACGGCCCATGGCTGGCTGACAGATCTGGCTGCTCATGGCTGGCTGACGGATCTGGCTGCTCATGGCTGGCTGACGGATCTGGCTGCTCATGGCTGGCTGACGGATCTGGCTGCTCATGGCTAGCTGACGGATCTGGCTGCTCATGGCTAGCTGACGGATCTGGCTGCTCATGGCTAACTGACGGATCTGGCTGCTCATGGCTGGCTGACGGATCTGGCTGCTCATGGCTGGCTGACGGATCTGGCTGCTCATGGCTGGCTGACGGATCTGGCTGCTCATGGCTAGCTGACGGATCTGGCTGCTCATGGCTAGCTGACGGATCTGGCTGGGTAGATGGCGCTGGGTAGACGGCCAGTTCAGGCATCGCTGTGCAGACGGCAGACTCTGGCCGGCTGAGGCGCACTGTAGGCCTGGTGCGTGGTGCCGGAACTGGTGATACCGGGCTGGGGACACGCATCTCAGGGCTAGTGCGGGGAGAAGGAACAGGGCATACTGAACCCTGGGAGCGCACATTAGGCCTAGTGCGTGGTGCCGGAACTGGTGGTACCGGGCTGGGGACACGCATCTCAGGGCTAGTGCGGGGAGAAGGAACAGGGCATACTGGACCCTGGGAGCGCACATTAGGCCTAGTGCGTGGTGCCGGAACTGGTGGTACCGGGCTGGGGACACGCATCTCAGGGCTAGTGCGGGGAGCAGCAACAGGACGCACAGGACTCTGGGTACACACAGGAGGCTTGGTGCGTGATTTAGGCACTGGTGGTAAAGGGCTGGAGACACGCACCATAGGGCTAGTGCGTGGAGGAGGCACTGGTTGTACTGGGCTGGGGACTGTCACAGGAGAGTTAGTACATGGGGCTAATATAGGAGGTGCAGGACTAGGGAGGCGTACAGGAGGCCTGGTTCGTGGGACTGTCATTCCCAGACGGTTAGCACGCACATCAGGACGAGCATGGAGAGCTGACTCAGGTAACCTCACATCCCGCACACGCTCTGTCGGGTGGATGTTGTGCCTCACGCACCAACACAGCAGCTCCCTCATTTCACTCTCTTCCAACCTCCCCAATAAATCCTTAACAGTCTCTGCATCATTCCCATTGCTCACCTCCAATATCAGCCCGACTGGCTCAGGTTCCCTCTTAGAGTCCTCACGGGTAGCACGGGAAGTTGACGCAGTTCTCCCATCTGGACTCGCCACACTCCCCATGAGCCCCTCCCCAAGAAATTTTTGGGTATTACTCACGGGTCTCCAGCCTTGCTTCCGTGCTGCCTCCTCATATCGCCTCCTCTCGGCTTTCGCTGCCTCCAGCTCTTCACGAGGAAGGCGATATTCTCCCGGTTGTGCCCACGGCCCCTTACCATCCAGTATCTCCTCCCATGTCCAAGAATCCTGTGTAGGTGGGTCCTGTTGCCGCTTTACATGCCGCTTGGTCCTGTATTGGTGGGTAATTCTGTCACGATCGTGTGGAGGATTGACGGACCAAAACGCAGCATTTGGAAAATACGCCATCTCTTTTATTGATGACGAAGGCAAAACGAAACAAAACACTTACACACTAAACAAAACAATAAACGATCGTGAAGCTAATCAAACGTAGTGCATACACAGGCTACAAGCGTATAACATAGACACAGCTAGACACATGCACTCAACACAAACCCATACACTACACCCAACACCCCCTTTACCATATAATCACCCAAAACCAAAAAACCACAAACAATCCCCATGTCACACCCTGACCTAACTAAAATAATAAAGAAAACAAATAATACTAAGGCCAGGGCGTGACAAATAAAAATATATGCAAGTAATTGAAAAGCTTTGTTGATTTAATTTTACTTAAAAAATATATATATAAATACAACTTAATATATTGCTCAAAATGTAAGTATATTTTATGAGGATAACCAAAGATAAAGACAATATAGTGATTTAACTAATTGAAAATCTGGTTTAAATCTCCTTGCACTTCCCACCTTGCCACGTGGCTCTGTTTTCAGAGATGTGTGGGTAATTCCAAACTTTTTTGACTTAATGATTATTTTATACAGTGTTTCCGCAGATGAAGAATGCAGACATTTGCCAGTTTTACAACCGCAGACCACGTGTAACTACGCCAGCCCAGGACCTCCACATCCGGCTTCTTCACCTGCGGGATCGTCAGAAGCGGGGAGGGAGGGGTGCGGAGGAGTATTTCTGTCTGTAATAAAGCCCTTTTGTGGGGAAAAGCTCATTCTGAATGGCTGGGCCTGGCTCCCCAGTGGCTCGGCCTGGCTCCCAAGTGGCTGTGCCCCTGCCCAGTCATGGGAAATCCACAGATTAGGGCCTAATTAATTTATTTCAATTGACTGATTTCCTCATATGAACTGTAACTCAGCAACATCTTTTAAATTGTTGCATGGACTGTGTTTGTGCAAAAACAGTGTGGCCAGCTCAAATGCTGACCACTGCGTCAATCAAAACTGGACCTTCTAAATAAGCGTTCTAATCACACCTGTTTGAGTGTAAGCTGCAGAGACCACTGTAGAATGATCACACCCGTGTGTGTTGGTATGTGGCAAAGGGTTAACAGTGCAGAGGGTTCTACATGGAACCCAAAATAGTTCTACCTGGGACCCAAAAAGGTTCTCCTATGGGGAAAGCCAAAGAACTCTTTTGGAACCCTCTTTTCTAAGAGTGTAATGATAGAATAAGAACGAGATGTTTTGTGAAAGTGACATGTGTTAATAACGTCTGGCATCAGAACCAGAGAGAGTGACAGACACCAGCGAGTCGTGACTAAGCAATGACGCATTGAGCAACCCGTTTACACTTTTCTCTCTCTCTCTTCACAGCAACATGGTGTGCTGTCCACTCCACCACCCCACCCCTCCGTCGATTTCCAAGAAAGGTGGCTGGGGACAGGGGACAGACTAGACTTGCCAGACTCTCAGGCAATTCTCACGTCTCTGCCTCTCTCACTCCTTTTAGCTACGGAGGTGTGGAACCATTTTAATCCTCTTCATCACTCAGAGCGAAGGATGTCTCCAGAGACTGATCCAAGGTTGGTTTTGCAAACCCCCCACCACCACCCCACCCAGACAGACGAATGAAAGGACCGACAGACTCTCGTTACCTACCAACACTCCCCCTCCCCCAGGTACCCTAGCTGCAGCCTCCAGCCTCAGGAACAGAGGCATGTAAAATGGGTGAGGGAGGTTTACAAAATAGAGGGAAATGAAAACCCCATGCCTAAACCCTGCATACATTTCCATCCTTCTACCGCATAATACACGTTTTCTGAAGTGAAAAGATGGGAGGCTAGGGGATGATGGAAACTTTTAATAAATCCCTGCTTTTAATACTATTTGGTGGTGGGGAGAATAAATGACTTGTCAGGCACTGAACTTCCTTTGTGTTTTTGAGAAGGAGAGAAATGCAACATTGTTATGCTCTTTCACAAGGGCCCTCCTCATCTCTCGCTCCATCTGTCTGTTAGGCTGTTAGGCTGTTAGGATGCTAGGTAAGACTGGGTGCTTTAGAAAAGGCCCATTACCTGCTGCCATTTGTCAATTCCTGACACAATTACATAATTGGGTCATTCTAAACTCAGCAGGGACCACTGGGCATTTGGATGTAAATTTGAAAGCTGTAGATGTAAATAAAGTTAGACAATTCAAAGTCAAGTCCTCACTGCTAAAGAAAATCAGTTTCAACTGCAAATAGTTCCCTTTACAATATATTGAGGAGATGCTGTTTAAGGTAACAAGGTATACTATCATTTTGATAGATGATGAGACAGGCATCAGAGTGTAATAAAAATAATGTAAAAAAGATTTTTTTAAATTAAATACCCTTTAAAAAGGTACTGAACTTTGCTAGCAATGTCCACACACAGCAACAACAACACAAGCCCTCAATGACAAAGAAATGTCAAAAACACATGACTCCTATTCACTTATTCTAGTATATAACCCAGCAACATGACTGCACATCTCTCAGTAAGATACCTTAACTAGCCTACGAGCTCTGTCAGAGCTCTCCATCTAGTCTCCATGGTTGATCTGTGGCCTGTGGTCCGTGCGATAGGAGCCAGCCTAACTGAGCATGGTGCAGATAGATGACTTCCGATGGGTTCCACCTCCTGCTACAGCCCTGAAGCATGCACGAATGCACGCACAAATCCACTCACTCACAAACACTCACACACAGTCTAGCTGCTTCTGCCGAAGGGAGGTTAGGTACTAATACGTGTCTGTCTGTCTGTCTGTCTGTCTGTCTGTCTGTCTGCCTGTCTGCCTAGCAGCACTTGGAGGCCTATATGTTAGCAGCACTGGGAGGAATATATGTTAGCACCACTGGGAGGAATATATGTTAGCAGCACTGGGAGGAATATATGTTAGCAGCACTGGGAGGAATATATGTCAGCACTGGGAGGAATATATGTTAGCCTGTTGTTGTGCATGTGTGTGTGTTGTTGTGCATGCATGTGTGTGTGTGCCTTCTCTCTCTCTCTCTCTCTCTCTCTCTCTCTGTCTCTCTCTGTCTCTCTCTCTCTCTCTCTCTCTCTGTCTGTCTCTCTCTCTCTCTCTCTCTCTCTCTCTCTCTGTCTCTCTCTGTCTCTCTCTGTCTCTCTCTGTCTCTCTCTCTCTCTCTCTCTCTCTCTCTCTCTCTCTGTCTCTCTCTGTCTGTCTCTCTCTCTCTCTCTCTCTCTCTCTCTCTCTCTCTGTCTCTCTCTGTCTCTCTCTGTCTCTCTCTGTCTCTCTCTCTCTCTCTCTCTCTCTCTCTCTCTCTCTGTCTCTCTCTGTCTGTCTCTCTCTCTCTCTCTCTCTCTCTCTCTCTCTCTCTCTCTCTCTCTCTCTCTCTCTCTCTCTCGCTGACGCAATCTCTGACTCATTCTCACTAATTTCTCTCTGGTAGATATTAACTCCCACTGGTAGATATTAACTCTCACTGGTAGATATTAACTCTTTGTAAAAGTGAAAAGTAAGAGTGTCAGTTTGTTCAGTTAGTGGGAGCAGAGCAACACTGAGAGGCCTATCTGTTAGCAGCACTGGGAGGAATATATGTTAGCAGCACTGGGAGGAATATATGTTAGCAGCACTGGGAGGAATATATGTTAGCAGCACTAGGAGGAATATATGTTAGCAGCACTGGGAGGAATATATGTTAGCAGCACTGGGAGGAATATATGTTAGCAGCACTAGGAGGAATATATGTTAGCATTAGCAGCACTGGGAGGAATATATGTTAGCAGCACTGGGAGGAATATATGTTAGCAGCACTGGGAGGAATATATGTTAGCAGCACTGGGAGGAATATATGTTAGCACCACTGGGAGGAATATATGTTAGCAGCACTGGGAGGAATATATGTTAGCAGCACTGGGAGGAATATATGTTAGCAGCACTGGGAGGAATATATGTTAGCACTGGGAGGAATATATGTTAGCAGCACTGGGAGGAATATATGTTAGCAGCACTGGGAGGCCTATATATATATATATAGCAGCAGCAGCTGAAAAGATGAGCTCCTACAAATATTGAAATTTAAATGTTTTTTTAGAGTAAAGTACATCGAAAAAAATCAAAAGAAAACTGCAAACTGAATAGGAGACCAAACAAGCAGCAAACAAAGAAGAAAGGCTTTTGAAAAAGTAACAATTTTTTCATAAAATTATACCGTTTTCTTAGCTAGCTAAGTTGTTTACCTGTTGCTAGGCAGTTGCTAGGGACATTCCTGGAAGAAGCTAGCTAGCTAACAAGGAGTGTCTAGTTGGCAGAAGAGAAGAAGGGACAAAGAAGGGACAAAGTGGGACAAAATAAGGACAGAAGAAAAGGGAAAGGGGGAAAAGGGACATTAAGGTGAAGCAGTCCTCTAAAGACACAAAAGACAATAATACAAGAAACAACACTTCTATTGCCTCTCCCTCTACGATACGCGATACTTCCGGGTTGGAGCGAGTAGTTGCATTCCGCTTTGCTCCACAGGTAGTATAACATTTCATTTCATTACAGTACAACAGTTTGATTTGTTTGATCTTAGCTGGCTACATAGCCGTCTTTGTATCCAAGATAATTGTGTAGTCTAGAGTAATTGTCGAGGTTACCTAGCCAGTTAGAGGTTACCTAGCCAGCTACACTTTCAAACAAAGTCAACAACGCAGCCACTGCTAGCTAGCCTATTTCACCAGCCAGCAGTACTATATCATTTTAGTCAATAAGATTTTTTGCAACGTAAGCTTAACTTTCTGAACATTCGAGACGTGTAGTCCACTTGTCATTCCAATCTCCTTTGCATTAGCGTAGCCTCTTCTGTAGCCTGTCAACTATGTGTCTGTCTATCCCTGTTCTCTCCTCTCTGCACAGACCATACAAACGCTTCACACCGCGTGGCCGCTGCTACTCTAACCTGGTGGTCCCAGCGCGCACGACCCACGTGGAGTTCCAGGTCTCAGGCAGCCTCTGGAACTGCCGATCTGCGGCCAACAAGGCAGAGTTCATCTCAGCCTATGCTTCCCTCCAGTCCCTCGACTTCTTGGCACTGACGGAAACATGGATTACCACTGATAACACTGCTACTCCTACTGCTCTCTCCTCGTCTGCCCACGTGTTCTCGCACACCCCGAGAGCTTCTGGTCAGCGGGGTGGTGGCACTGGGATCCTCATCTCTCCCAAGTGGACATTCTCTCTTTCTCCCCTGACCCATCTGTCTATCGCCTCCTTTGAATTCCATGCTGTCACAGTTACCAGCCCTTTCAAGCTTAACATCCTTAACATCCTTATCATTTATCGCCCTCCAGGTTCCCTTGGAGAGTTCATCAATGAGCTTGACGCCCTGATAAGTTCCTTTCCTGAGGATGGCTCACCTCTCACAGTTCTGGGTGACTTTAACCTCCCCATGTCTACCTTTGACTCATTCCTCTCTGCCTCCTTCTTTCCACTCCTCTCCTCTTTTGACCTCACCCTCTCTCCTTCCCCCCTACTCACAAGGCAGGCAATACGCTTGACCTCATCTTTACTAGATGCTGTTCTTCCACTAATCTCATTGCAACTCCCCTCCAAGTCTCCGACCACTACCTTGTATCCTTTTCCCTCTCGCTCTCATCCAACACTTCCCACACTGCCCCTACTCGGATGGTATCGCGCCGTCCCAACCTTCGCTCTCTCTCCCCCGCTACTCTCTCCTCTTCCATCCTATCATCTCTTCCCTCTGCTCAAACCTTCTCCAACCTATCTCCTGATTCTGCCTCCTCAACCCTCCTCTCCTCCCTTTCTGCATCCTTTGACTCTCTATGTCCCCTATCCTCCAGGCCGGCTCGGTCCTCCCCTCCTGCTCCGTGGCTCGACGACTCATTGCGAGCTCACAGAACAGGGCTCCGGGCAGCCGAGCGGAAATGGAGAAAAACTCGCCTCCCTGCGGACCTGGCATCCTTTCACTCCCTCCTCTCTACATTCTCCTCTTCTGTCTCTGCTGCTAAAGCCAATTTCTACCACTCTAAATTCCAAGCATCTGCCTCTAACCCTAGGAAGCTCTTTGCCACCTTCTCCTCCCTCCTGAATCCTCCTCCCCCTCCTCCCCCCTCCTCCGTCTCTGCTGATGACTTCGTCAACCATTTTGAAAAGAAGGTCGACGACATCCGATCCTCGTTTGCTAAGTCAAACGACACCGCTGGTTCTGCTCACACTGCCCTACCCTGTGCTTTGACCTCTTTCTCCCCTCTCTCTCCAGATGAAATCTCGCGTCTTGTGACGGCCGGCCGCCCAACAACCTGCCCGCTTGACCCTATCCCCTCCTCTCTTCTCCAGACCATTTCCGGAGACCTTCTCCCTTACCTCATCTCGCTCATCAACTCATCCTTGACCGCTGGCTACGTCCCTTCCGTCTTCAAGAGAGCGAGAGTTGCACCCCTTCTGAAAAAACCTACACTCGATCCCTCCGATGTCAACAACTACAGACCAGTATCCCTTCTTTCTTTTCTCTCCAAAACTCTTGAACGTGCCGTCCTTGGCCAGCTCTCCTGCTATCTCTCTCAGAATGACCTTCTTGATCCAAATCAGTCAGGTTTCAAGACTAGTCATTCAACTGAGACTGCTCTTCTCTGTGTCACGGAGGCGCTCCGCACTGCTAAAGCTAACTCTCTCTCTTCTGCTCTCATCCTTCTAGACCTATCGGCTGCCTTTGATACTGTGAACCATCAGATCCTCCTCTCCACCCTCTCCGAGCTGGGCATCTCCGGCGCGGCCCACGCTTGGATTGCTTCCTACCTGACAGGTCGCTCCTACCAGGTAGCGTGGCGAGAATCTGTCTCCGCACCACGTGCTCTCACCACTGGTGTCCCCCAGGGCTCTGTTCTAGGCCCTCTCCTATTCTCGCTATACACCAAGTCACTTGGCTCTGTCATATCCTCACATGGTCTCTCCTATCATTGCTATGCAGACGACACACAATTAATCTTCTCCTTTCCCCCCTCTGATAACCAGGTGGTGAATCGCATCTCTGCATGTCTGGCAGACATATCAGTGTGGATGACGGATCACCACCTCAAGCTGAACCTCGGCAAGACGGAGCTGCTCTTCCTCCCGGGGAAGGACTGCCCGTTCCATGATCTCGCCATCACGGTTGACAACTCCATTGTGTCCTCCTCTCAGAGTGCTAAGAACCTTGGCGTGATCCTGGACAACACCCTGTCGTTCTCAACTAACATCAAGGCGGTGACCCGTTCCTGTAGGTTCATGCTCTACAACATCCGCAGAGTACGACCCTGCCTCACACAGGAAGCGGCGCAGGTCCTAATCCATGCACTTGTCATCTCCCGTCTGGATTACTGCAACTCCCTGTTGGCTGGGCTCCCTGCCTGTGCCATTAAACCCCTACAACTCATCCAGAACGCCGCAGCCCGTCTGGTGTTCAACTTTCCCAAGTTCTCTCACGTCACCCCGCTCCTCCGCTCTCTCCACTGGCTTCCAGTTGAAGCTCGCATCCTCTACAAGACCATGGTGCTTGCCTACGGAGCTGTGAGGGGAACGGCACCTCCGTACCTTCAGGCCCTGATCAGGCCCTACACCCAAACAAGGGCACTGCGTTCATCCACCTCTGGCCTGCTCGCCTCCCTACCTCTGAGGAAGTACAGTTCCCGCTCAGCCCAGTCAAAACTGTTCGCTGCTCTGGCACCCCAATGGTGGAACAAACTCCCTCACGACGCCAGGTCAGCGGAGTCAATCACCACCTTCCGGGGACACCTGAAACCCCACCTCTTTAAGGAATACCTAGGATAGGATAAAGTAATCCTTCTAACCCCCCCCCCCCCCCCCCCCCCCCCTTAAAAGAGTTAGATGCACTATTGTAAAGTGGTTGTTCCACTGGATATCATAAGGTGAATGCACCAATTTGTAAGTCGCTCTGGATAAGAGCGTCTGCTAAATGACTTAAATGTAAATGTAAATATATGTTAGCACCACTGGGAGGAATATATGTTAGCAGCACTGGGAGGAATATATGTTAGCAGCACTGGGAGGCCTATATGTTAGCAGCACTGGGAGGAATATATGTTAGCAGCACTGGGAGGAATATATGTTAGCAGCACTGGGAGGCCTATATGTTAGCAGCACTGGGAGGAATATATGTTAGCAGCACTGGGAGGAATATATGTTAGCAGCACTGGGAGGCCTATATGTTAGCAGCACTGGGAGGAATATATGTTAGCAGCACTGGGAGGAATATATGTTAGCAGCACTGGGAGGCCTATATGTTAGCAGCACTAGGAGGAATATATGTTAGCAGCACTGGGAGGCCTATATGTTAGCACCACTGGGAGGAATATATGTTAGCAGCACTGGGAGGAATATATGTTAGCAGCACTGGGAGGCCTATATGTTAGCAGCACTGGGAGGTCTATATGTTAGCAGCACTGGGAGGCCTATATGTTAGCAGCACTGGGAGGAATATATGTTAGCAGCACTGGGAGGAATATATGTTAGCAGCACTGGGAGGCCTATATGTTAGCAGCACTGGGAGGAATATATGTTAGCAGCACTAGGAGGAATATATGTTAGCAGCACTGGGAGGCCTATATGTTAGCACCACTGGGAGGAATATATGTTAGCAGCACTGGGAGGCATATATGTTAGCAGCACTAGGAGGAATATATGTTAGCAGCACTGGGAATGCCTATATGTTAGCACCACTGGGAGGCCTATCTGTTAGCAGCACTGGGGGGAATATCTGTTAGCAGCACTGTGAGGCCTATATGTTAGCAGCACTGGGAGGAATATATGTTAGCAGCACTGGGAGGAATATATGTTAGCAGCACTGTGAGGCCTATATGTTAGCAGCACTGGGAGGAATATATGTTAGCAGCACTGGGAGGAATATATGTTAGCAGCACTGGGAGGAATATATGTTAGCAGCACTGGGAGGAATATATGTTAGCAGCACTGTGAGGCCTATATGTTAGCAGCACTTGGAGGCCTATATGTTAGCAGCACTGGGAGGAATATATGTTAGCAGCACTGGGAGGAATATATGTTAGCAGCACTGGGAGGAATATATGTTAGCAGCACTGGGAGGCATATATGTTAGCAGCACTGGGAGGAATATATGTTAGCAGCACTGGGAGGAATATATGTTAGCAGCACTGGGAGGAATATATGTTAGCAGCACTGGGAGGAATATATGTTAGCAGCACTAGGAGGAATGTATGTTAGCACCACTGGGAGGAATATATGTTAGCAGCACTGGGAGGAATATATGTTAGCACCACTGGGAGGAATATATGTTAGCAGCACTGGGAGGAATATATGTTAGCAGCACTGGGAGGAATATATGTTAGCAGCACTAGGAGGAATGTATGTTAGCACCACTGGGAGGAATATATGTTAGCAGCACTGGGAGGAATATATGTTAGCAGCACTAGGAGGAATGTATGTTAGCAGCACTGGGAGGAATATCTGTATCTGCTGTAGTTAACAGACATCTGACAGGCTACTTCTACATCCTCCAGCGTGTCGATGTTGAACACGGTGTAGCACAACAAATCAGGTGTCCTAGCTCTCACTAAATGCACAGAGAGAGGAAAGGAGAGGGGTAGAGAGAGAGGAGAGGGGTGGGTAGAGAGAGAGAGAGAGAGCGTCCTACCGATCCTCGACTTCGGCGATGTCATTTACAAAATAGCTTCCAACACTCTACTCAACAAATTGGATGCAGTCTATCACAGTGCCATCCGTTTTGTTACCAAAGTCCCATATACTACCCACCCCTGAGTCTCGTTGGCTGGCCATCGCTTCATACTCGTCGCCAAACCCACTGGCTCCAGGTCATCTACAAGTCTCTGCTAGGTAAAGCCCCGCTTTATCTCAGCTCACTGGTCACCATAGCAGCACCCACCCGTAGCACGCGCTGAAGCAGGTATATCTCACTGGTCACCCCCAAAGCCAATTCTTCCTTCGGCCGCCTCTCCTTCCAGTTCTCTGCTGCCAATGACTGGAACCAACTGCAAACATCTCTGAAGCTGGAGACTCTTACCTCCCTCAGTAGCTTTATTAAGCACCAACTGTCAGAGCAGCTCACAGATCACTGCACCTGTACATAGCTCATCTGTAAATAGCCCATCCAATCTACCTCATCCCCATACTGTATTTATTTATTTATCCTGCTCCTTTGCACCCCAGTATCTCAACTTGCGCATTCATCTTCTGCACATCCTACAATTCCAGTGTTTAATTGCTATATTGTAATTACTTTGCCACCATGGCCTTTTTATTGCCTTACCTCTCTTATCCTACCTCATTTGCACATACTGTATATAGATTTTTCTACTGTATTATTGATTGTATGTTTGTTTATTCCATGTGTAACTCTGTGTTGTTGTATGTGTCGAATTGCTTTGCTTTATCTTGGCCAGGTCGCAGTTGTAAATGAGAACTTGTTCTCAACTAGCCTACCTGGTTAAATAAAGGTGAAAAAGAGAGAGAGAGATGGAGGGGGTGAGAGAGAGAGAGATGGAGTAGGAGAGGGAGAGTGAGAGTGAGAAGGAATGGGAGCGAGGGAGAGTGAGAGATAGAGGAATAGGGAGGAGGGTAGACAGAGAGGGAGAGAGATAAGCAGGGTTAAATGACTCTCCCTTGTCCCGGGGCAGGAGTCAGACACTGATCATCGTCACAGAGACACTATACATTTGCCATGCCGACAGAAATGCAATTCTGGCCCATTCAGACCCGGCTAATCAAGCCCCGCCTGTACGTGTCTGAGGAGAACACTTCCTGGTCTAGCACGGATATCTGGGATCGACTCGCCAACCTTCCAGGTGGAGGTTCAGACACATTCGTGGTCTGGTCTGAGTTAGACAAGCAAGGAACAATCACTGGCCAGACAGATTGTGTCTGTGCATGTCTAGTGAAACACTATATTGATGCCTAGTATAAGAGAATATCAAAGGTTCTAGAAATGGTTCTGGATACTGTTAGGACAGGTTGTACTCTAACCATCATGGTCATGGACCAACATATCAAAAACGTTCTTCAGATTGTAAGGTATGTTGCTAACATTTCTGATTCAGTTTTTCCTAATGATTTGTTTATGTGTATGTGAAGCCCGCTTCAATCAATTTACCCAATTAGAGCCGAACAAAATATAAAAAGTGCTTAAATGAACATTGACCTTTTGGCACGGGGTTATTCATCACAAGTCTGTTGTGAACACAAAAATGTCGAGGTCGAGCCACTATATTTTAATCGATCTGTTTGTTTACTGAATCACTAATTATAGTGATCCCAAGCCATCCGCCCACGTTTCACTACATGCCAAAACTAAAACCTAGCAGACTACAAATGTAGTCATTTACGCTAGATATATTCATTGCATGATTACGTCAGGATAGTACAGCTAAGAGCCAATAGTGCCTGTATACGAAGATAAATCTGCTATTACATTCTAAACTCCAAAGACGGAGATATCAGAAACGTGGTGAATAGGTTGGCATTC